>NW_006408592.1:416723-418260 GCF_000296735.1 Chrysochloris asiatica | reverse complement strand
TATGCATGTGTAATCTGGACAGTGAACAAGAAAACTGTAGCAGAATTGATGCTTTTGAGTTGTGATGTTGGAGTAGACTATTGGAAATGCCATGGGCTGCCAAAAGAACCAATAGATCTGTTTTGGAAGAAGTGCAGCCAGAGTGCTCCTTGGAAGACAAGATGGTCAAACTTCGTCTCTCATGCTTCGGACATATTGTCAGGAGGGACCAGTCGCTGGAGAAGGATATCATGTTTGGTAAGATGGAAGGAAAGAGAAAGAGAGGACGACTCTCAACGAGATGGATTAGCCAAGTGGCAGCATCAATGGACTCAAGCATGGCAATAGTAGTGAGGTTGGCACAGGATCAGACAATGTTTCGTTCTGCTGTGCATAAGGTCGCTGTGAGTTGGTACCAACTTGATAACACCTAACAAGAACAACAACAACAACAACTACAAGTGTTTAAGAGAGTTAAAGAATTAAATGTTTTATTTAATTAATTGGAGGATTTAATGATTTACTATTTGTAAAAGGTTCAGCACTGTGTCTGTTGTGTAGTAAATGCTCTGAAAATGCTAGGTACAATATTTACTTATTCACTAAATATTATTGTTGTTAGGTGCTGATGATTTGGTTCTGACTCATAGCGAACCTGTGTACAACAGAATGAAACACAGCCGGTCTTGCACCATTCTCACAATCCTTGTTACTTGGAAGCCCATTGCTGCTGTCACTGCCAGTCTGTCATAGGTGATGTTTCTGTTTTGATGACCCTCCACTTTACCAAGCTTGATGTCCTTCTCCAAGCACTGATTCCTCCTCATAACATTTCCGATGTATGAGAGTTGAAGGCTCACTTTCGTGACTTCTAGAAAGCATTCTTACTGGCTTGGCTTCTGTAGGAGCATTCTGTCTGTACTTCCGTCTCAGATTTGTTTGCTCTTCTGGCAGTGCTTGATACTTTTAATAGTTGTCTCCAACAGCATAACTCAAACCCATCAATTTTGTGGTATTCTTATTCATTGTTCAACTTTCAAATGTATATGAGACTATTGAAAATACTATGGCATGGGTCAGGTGCATCTTAGTCTTCACACTGACATCTTTGCTTTGGAAAGCACTAAAGAAGTCTTGTGCAGAAGATTGCCTCATGCAGTATGTCTTTGAATTTCTTGACTACTGCTTCCATGAGTGTTGATAGTAGACCCAAGTAAAATGAAATCATTAACAACTTCAATCTTTTTTTCTATGTATCATGATGTTATTTATTGGTCTAGTGGTGAGAGTTTTGGTTTTCTTTACATTGAGATTCAGCGTGTACTGAAGGTTGTGGTCTTTGATCTTCATCAGTAAATTATTTTAAGTCCTTTTCACTTTTCAGCACTTTCAGGACCAGGAGTCCTGGTATGGCACTGTAGGATAAACAGTAGAACACAAGGTAAGTTTGAACTGCAAGATTGGCAGTTTGAACTCACTAGCTGCTGTTTGGAAACCCTATACATGGTCAATATGAGTCAGAACTTTCTCATTAGCACTCAACAACAACATCACTTTT
>NW_006408592.1:391538-416038 GCF_000296735.1 Chrysochloris asiatica | reverse complement strand
TGCATCAATTTATTGAAAGATTTCAATTTGTCTTCCATTAGCTTCTGGAGCCTTGTTTTTTGCCAATGCCTTCAGTGCACCTTGAACTTCTTCCTTTAGTGTCATTGACTTTTGATCATGTGCTACCTTTTGAAATTGTTGAATATTGACTGTCTTTTTGGTACAGTGACTGTGTTTTCCATCATCTTTTTTCTTTCCTGATTTCTGCATCATTCAGTATTTTTTCCCATGTTGTTGAGTTATATGCTGAGTCAGTTCCAACCCATAACAACCCTCTATAGTGTTTCCAAGGAGTGACTGGTGAGCTTGAACTGCCAGCGTTGCAGTTCAAATTGACTTTGAAGTCCATTGCATTAACTCACAGAACCAACTAACTATTTCTTCTTGGTACAGTGACTCCTTGTATTCCTTCTATCGTTTTTGGATGCTTTCTGCTTCATTCTGTAATTTTGCCCATAGAATCCTTCAATATTTCAAGTTTAGGCTTGAATTTTTTCTTTAGTTCTTTGAGCTTGAGTGTGTTCTTCCCTTTTGGTTTTCTAACTACAAATCTTTGCACATTTCATTATAATAATGACTTTTTCTTCTAGAGCTAACCTTTGAATTTTCTTTCAGCTCATTAACTCTTCATTTCTTATATTTGCTTTAGCATCTCTATGCTGGAGAGCAAGTTCAGAATCTCTTCGGACACCCATTTTGGTCATCTTCTCTTTTGTCTTTTTAATGACTCTCTTCTTATATGATGTTCTTGATGTCCTTTCACAACTCTGCTGGTCTTAAATTGTTAGTGTGTAATTCATCAAATCCATTGTTGAGATGATCTCTAGATGCAGGTGGGGTGTGCTCAAGGTCATGTTTTAGCTCTCGTGGATTTGTTTTAATATCCTTCAGCTTTATCCTGAATTTTGATGGTATGTTTCGCAGTCTTTGCCTAACCTTTCTTTGGCTGATGATCTAGAGCTTTTCTACTGTCTCTTCCCACAGATGAAGTCAGTTTGATTTCGTGTAGTCTATCTGCCAAGGTTCATGTGTATAGTCATCTTTTATGGTGTTTAAAAAGGCATTTGCAATGAAGTCATTGGTCTTTCAAAATTCTTTCATCATCCAGCATCATTTCTATCACCAAGGTCGCATGTTTTTAAGTACTGATCCTTCCTCTGTTTCCAATCTTTGCATTCCAATACCAGTAATAATAAATCTGGAAATATTCTTTTAAAAATGAATGTGACAATTTGTCATTTCCAACATAGTAAACTATGTTATCAGATAAAAAAGGGCTAATATCAGTCCAGTTTAGCTCATTAATGCGTAGGATATCAATTTTTATGTGCTCCATTTCATTTTTGACAATTTTAAATTTTGCTAGATTCATCTTTTGTACATTCCATGTTCAGATGATTAATGGATCTTTTCAGTGGTTTCTCCTGATTTTGAGTTGTTCCACATCAGCAAGTGAAGGTCCTGAAAATCTTACTCCATTTGCATTATCATGGTCAGCTCTACTTTGAGGAGGCAGCTCTTCCCCAGTCATATTTTGAGTGCCTGCCAACCTGAGGGGCTCATCTTGTACTATATCTGACAGTGTTGTGCTGCTGTTCATAAGGTTTTCAGTGGCTAAACATTTAGAGGTAGTCTGCCTCTACTTCTTCTAGTCTGTCTTAGTCCGGAACTTCAGCTGAAACCTATTCACCATGAGTGACTCTGCTGATATTTAAAATACTGGTGGCGTAGCTCCCAGCATCACAGTAACATGCAGGCCACTACCATACGACAGACTGACAGATGAATGGTTGTTGTTGTTGTTAAGTGCTGTTGAGTCGGTTCTGACCGATAGCCACTCTGTGTAGTAGGGTTTCCGAGAAGCAGTTGGTGAGTTTGAACCTCCAACCTTGCAGTTCAAACAGCTTTGCAGTCTGGCGCATTAACCCACAGCGCCACACCAGGACTGCAGATGAATGGTGGTATCCAGTAAATGGTAGTCCTGGTGTGGCACTATCGAATAATCACTTGACCATTAGGTCTGTTTGAACTGCAAGAGTGCCAGACCAAACTCATTAGCTGCTCCTTGGAAACCCTTTAAGGGGATGTCTTGAGTCAGAACTGACTGGACAGCACTTAACAACAACTTGTGTGAGACACTATACTAGGATCTGGGGATATAATAGCAAGGCTAATATGCAGTTTACAGACACCAGCATTTAGCAGGTGGTTTAGAGTAGAGAGTCTTGGTGGTGCAGTGGTTAAGTGCTCAGCTGCTAACTGAAAGGTCAATGGCTTGAAGCTACCAGCTGCTGCATGGTAGAAAGATGTGTGTGGTGGTTTGCTTCCCTAAGAATTTCAGCCTTAAAAATCCTATTGTGCAGTTGTATTTTCCCCTATGCAGTGGATATAGACTAGTAAGGAGTTCCTGAGTGGCACAAACACTTGACAACTAACCGAAAAGATGGCAGTTCAAAGCCACTCAGAGATGTCTTGGAAGACAGGCTTGGCAGTCATTTTCTGAAAGATCATAGTCTTGAAAATCCTATGGAGCAGTTCTATTGTGTACACATAGAATCATCATGAGGCGGAATTGGCTCAATGGCAACTAACAGCATGTACTATGTGAGCTACAAAAAGGTGCTTACAGTACATTAAGTCTCATTGTACTATGAGCACAGAGGAAGGATCACTGACTCAAGACAGGACAGCTTCTCCAAGGAAATGACCTCTAATCTGAGATGGTAAAACCTGGCCAAAATAATAGTGGTGTTGTGAAAGAAGAGATATTTTCCTATTTATTCCAGTATAGTTTTATCCTTATTGCTTATAAAGACCCTAAACTCTCTCTATACATTTATAATCAAGAAACAAATTTTCTGTGACTAAGAGATACCAAGGATGCATACCTACTATGTGATGAAAAAGAATCCCATTGCAATCTCCTTATAATTTGGCAAGCTAGATAGATGTTTAGTAAATTTGTCCAAAAGAGCTTGGTTTGTAGTTGTCAATATTAACAGGTTTTTCTCTTTTAAAAAATACATTATTATGGTTGTCACAAGTCTTGTGTTCCAGTGTTTTAGTGTAATATTATTATCTGTTTTATTTATATTTTTATTGTTTTCCACAAATGTTCAAAAACCGTTTCCTTAGGAAAGCTTATTCTTTTTAAGAGCAATAGCTCCTACAGTGAAAGTGTAAGCTCTAGTAATAAAAACTAATACAAGATAATGCAGGAGTGATAGCTAAAGGAGGTAGTGAACTGTCTTTGCCTTGTCTTTGGAAAACTAGAATTTTCTTTTGATAAGAGAATGGTGTCTCCTCTTGTCTTTGGAAAACTTGAATTTTCTTTTGATAAGAGAATGGTGTCTCCTCTTGGGCATTTTTTTTTCTCCCCTAAACAAATAAGTAGATTGGAGTGCTAACAACTTTAGGAGTTTTCTAGTTGAAATGCTGTGAGGATTCATGCAACTTGGACTATTCTCTGACTCCTCCTCCTTTAGTTCTTCCATTTCCCTGTGTCTACATAAGTTATCTACTTCACTGTAATGCTTTTGTGGTTCAAAGTCACATGAAGTGTCAATTTAAAGAGAGAAAAGGAAAGAAACCTATTCAATAGAATTGTAAAATAGTTACAATTTATTATAAAATTTTGTAAAATTTGAAAACAAACGTATTTTCCTCCCTAAATTTCCCAAAGTGGAATTTAGGGAGAAAGACAAATTTTGTGATTCACTAGTTGGTATTGTTGTTGACTCATAGAGACCCTATATAGGGTTTCTGAAGAGCAGCTGGTGGTTTTGAACTGCCAACCTTGTGGATAGTAATCAAGTGCTTATCCTACAGTGTCACAGCAGGAGTCTGAATGATTAGTAGACCCAAGTTAAGAGTTCACCTGTTTCTTCTGAATGTCTGTTAATGTGTGTAATGCATTAGGCAAGTGGTGAACTAGGTTACAGTTCATGAAAGTGCTATGCTATATTTTTTATTTGATTTTAAAATTCCCACAGTATCAGCCATGTGACTATTAACATTTTATCTAAGAATTCACATTTTGAAAACTTATCTGTTGTTCTTCAGAGGATGATTTGATAGTTTATAGATCTTAAAATACTGTTCCAAATGATAGTGTTCAAAATATATTTGTCTATAAGCAAACTCTTGCTTTTTTTTCTTATTGATTTTTCTCTGGAAGGTGAAAAATGTCTTTTATTGTGCTCTTCTTTTTTTAGGTTCATTGTAGGGAAGGAAGAAATTCCCATACATTCTTATTCACCAGAGGCAGCATATACAAAAGTGGAACAAAGGAGTGAGAAGCATGAGGAAAAATCAAGAAGAATGAATATAATTGCTCTAGTCAGGAAACTTGTGGATTCAGTGTGAGTTCTTTGTCTTAATATTTTAGGTAGTTTGTCATGGCTTTGTATAATATTAGGACGGTTCCAATATATTTTTAGGGACTTTGTTTTCTATGTAGGTAATAATAAAAATTGACAAAAGTTTTAGAAAGGCACATAATAGCAATTGAATGCTATTTATTATTTCTGGTAACACTAAAAAGAGCACTAGACTATAAGATTCCTTTAAAATAGATTTGCATGCAATACAAATATTTTTCTCTTTCAAACTAGACAGAGTTACAGGAGTCTAGGATCAGGAACATCAGGAACAGATAAACTGTACTAATTGAATATGCCAAATATGGGAAGGAGAAAGAAAAGCTCCAGAGATTTATTCAAGAGGATAAGAGAATAATACGGAGCATACCTTAAGTAAGGAATATTTTGCAAGAGTGACAATTTTCAGGACTTTTGGAAGTTTAATAAAAGTATTTGTGTATTACACAAGGAAGTCTTGTCTTTATATTTTGTAACAAACACGTGCTCATTTGTATTGCCATTGTTGAGTTTTAAGAAGTCAATGTAGTGGTTTAAAATTAGAGCTCCAGTCAGTAAAAATAATCTTTTAAGTGATATTTTGGAGTGGGTAGATGGAGTAGGGAGTATAGAAAGTTGTTGGTGGTTATGTGCCATGGAGTCGGTTCTGACTCATAGCGACCCTGTGTAGGATTTCTGAGGCTGCAAATCTTTATGGGAGCAGAAAGCCTCATCTGTCTCCCATGGAACAGCTGGTAGTTTTGAACTGCTGACCTTAAGGTTTACAGCCCGAGTTGTAACCACTACGCTGTCAAAGTTAGAGCATCAGTTATAGAAGGCTGAAGTCCTTTGAGAAATCAGAAGATCTCCCTGTTTGACTCTTTCATTTTGCCCCAACCAGCTTTCTGATTTTGGGCAATTCTTTTAACCACTTTGCCTCCCAAAGTCATCATCTGTTAACTTGGGTTATTAATTGGGTTTATTAAAGATTTTTTGAGTATCAGTTGACATAGCATGTGAAATATCATGGCAGTTTCTGACTACGTGAATATTCACGTTTTTGCAGAATATAAAGACTTTGTCTTCATCTGAGTATATACCACACACAGAAAGTGAGAAGGAAAAAAGGAATAGATGTGGTAGGAATAGCTACAGCAGTGAACTTACTTAGTAAGTCAAGTTCAGGTATAGTTATGGGTGACCTTAGTAGGGGGAAAGGAGAGATGGAGGCTGGGAAATACCACCATTAATGGAAATGATGTCAACAACAAAAAGGAGGGGAATGCAGAGTATTATGTTGGTGAGTGATACGTTGGGTGTCAGAATTGATGAAGCCAAGATAGAGCTCATCCGAGTAACCTCTGTGTGTCCACTGGTAAGAAAGCAGGCTCAAGATAGTACAGAAGCAAAGTAAATAATACAGGGCTGTCTGATATTTGGGAAGTAATTTTAATGACAGAATAAGGAAAGATTAAGTGGTTCAACAGTACAGTGGATAAAAAGAATTTGACCTCACTAGTAAGTAGAGTTGGTGCTATTGTGTGCTGTCAAGTTGGTTCCAGCTCTTTGTGACCCCATACAGAATTTCTAAGGAGCAGCTAGTGGGTTTGAACCACCGACCATGTAGTTAACAGTCCAGTGCTTATCCTACAGCCCAAGTAGAGTAGGAGAGTTTAATGATTTCTGCTTAATTTTGCTAATAATGGCAGAGAAATATCTTTGGAGAGGACACTTAGAAGTATGAAGAGCCATGGCTTGCATGAGGCAATTCCCTTTTAGGTTCCCGACTTTAATCTCTCAACAGTTTCACACAACTCAATGCACCATGTCATTCTGATGACGGAAAGTCTGTGGTAGGTACAAACTGTTGCTGTCACCATTGACTAGGAAAGGTTGCCTGTCTAGTTGAGCAGTGAAGAATTGAATTTGTGAGAAGGTCTTGCTATTCAGTTTGCAAATAGAATTGGAATAGTGCAAAGCCAAAACATAGCATGACGTTATTGTTATAAACAGTAAAAAGTTCATGTGTTCCAAGCATGAAAAAAAATTCATTGCAGTCTAAAAGAGGTCATAAAGACTATTTTGAAACATGAATCCTTCCAAGAGAAAGGGGTAAGCCCAACTCACCTAGGTTATCCTCTTTTTATGCATAAGAGGAATAAATAGTCCTGGAGTTGTCATATTAAATAATTAAAATTAAGTATGTCTTAGACAATAGTGCTTCCAGCAGAAATGTTTATTAAACCCTAGAGGGTTAAGTGGTTTACATACAAATCACACACAAAAAATCTACTTTTGAATTCTCAAATGATTTCTTTCTTTCTTTTTTAAAAGTGAATTTTGAATTCTAATACTATATCACGTTTCTTTTCCATGTGTTTTCTCTCAAATATAATTAAGTATAAATTCCTGTAACCTGAGAACATTGTCATTATGATTTTTGCTCTAGTACTGACTTCATGCATGATTTATGACTGTAACACTCTATAACAAGGTATTTAAAGCTTTCAAAAAACTTGGCAGAGTAGCTAGAAAATATATACATATTTTTCATCTTTAGTCATGAATACTTAACCAATACGATTTTTCTATTCTACACTCAAGTTTTATACATTCACATGTTTGATACAATGTGTTAAATGATGAGCAACAAAGAAAAAACAAAAATATGTCTGTCATCCTCACACCTTTGTATGCCTTAAGAAACCAAAAGATGTACACAATCAGAAATGAATCTGTGATATTATTCTCCTTTTTGGTTAGAGAGTCTTAAATAGATTTACACACACATACACACACGTTTTAATTATGTTATTTTTAAGTGCTGTCAAGCCAGTTCCAATTCATAGCAAGTCTGTATAGGATTTTCGAGGCATGGCTGGTGGGTTTGAACTGCCAACCTTGTGGCTCAGACTGACCTTGTGCATTTTCCTGCAGCACCACACCAGGACTCCTTTCATTGTAATTGCCTTTTGTTGCGATTTAATTTCAGATGTAAGCATGGACCAAGACATAGATGTTGCAAACACTACGGAGATAATTGCATCTCTTATTGCATTAAAGTAAGTAAAGTACCCACTTTCTAAACAATGGGAGTATCTAGAGAAATAACTTATTTATTGAAAAATAATTTCAATGTAAATGGAAACGTTGAAATTAACAATTGATATAATTCTTATTATTTTACTTGAATACACATCTTGTGGCAACCAGGTAACAATTTAGGTTTTAATATTCAGTTACCAGATCCTTAATGAGATAATTTTTAAATTATACTTTCAGGTAGGAAAGACGATGGGTTCTCTCTCTCTCTCTTACACACACGCACACACACAGAACAATCGTCATTAAACTTTGCCCTGTGTGCTGTGTTTTCATTAGAGTTCTATCCTAGAACCAGGCCCCTGGAATGTGCTGGATCAGCAGTCACACACATACACTCTACACAGTTAGGTCCAGTGGCATTTGATGTGGGACTTGTAAAGGTGTTACATTTTTTAAGACATCGTGGTAACTGGAGCTTATCCACAGTTGCTCTGTGTTGAGAAAATTATTGTGGCTAGTTTGTCTCTCCCTACTCAGCTTCACCTCTCTCCCCTGCACCCCTCCTTTTCCACACACACACATATTGTCGCCAACTTTGGGAGGAGGTTATTTTCATTACAGTTAGCTAGGCACCAGCAGCACTGCCTGTTGCAAGTTCCTTAATTGTGGATGGTGCCTTAACAATTCTGTTATTTTTAAGAGTTTATGCTCTTGCAAACTCTGATAAAAGGAATATAGTTGTTCAGCACCCCAAGAGACGACCTCTTTATAGTCAGTCTAGAAGGCATGGACTATTCCTTGTTAGTGCTTCTGAACGTGAATACCTAGGGCCCATAGTTGATGGTGGCATTCATCCAAGGTAACATCTTTAGAATCCTCAGTGATATATAACCAGGAGTAAAAGCAGTGGAGTATTTTTGCAGTCATGCAGTGGTTTCTGATACACACCCTCCAAATCTGATTTCCTGCTCCACTTTTAAAATGGTGGAAAAAAAGCAACATTGCTGGCAGCTTCTGAGTCTGCTGGCTCCTGGAGAGTAATTATTCCCTCCAGCTGAACATGATTCAAGTTCAAGGGGAAACTTCAAGAGGGAAACTAAGAGAAGTAGTCCGATTAAATCAGAGGTATTTGAGAATTTGTTTTATTTTTGGGTAGGTGATATTAAAAGAAAATCATATGGTAAAGTTAGAATTACTGAGTAATGAAAAATATAGCAGTAGTGTTAAACTAAGTAATTTATGTAAAAATTGAAATATTATCTCAATGATAATATTTGGAGCCCTGTGGGTGAGGAATTCACATAAAAAGTACAGTAAAAATTTTCAGACAGTGTACCTCATTATTCCATGTACTCAGTTACACCACATGTGAAATTACAACTCTGAGTAAATATCCATATTAATCACATTCTTCTCAACTCATTATACTCCAGTCACACTAAGTTTTTGTTGAGTCCCAGTCCCTGCCAATTTGGTGTTTGGTTTTTGTTTGTGCTTTGTGCTTTCCGTCTAAATTGTATGGAATCCTTTTCTCTGTCTCCTTTTTGGGACTGTCTGAAGCCTTCCCTTACCACTCAGTCTAATCTAGGTTGCTCTGTTATTTCTCTCCTAGTGTCCTGAGTGTTTCTTTCATAATGCTTACTATAATCTATCACTGTTGTACCTGTTTATTTCCGATTCCCTTCAACAAGTGTGAAAGCAAGAACTTTATGTCTTCTCTCCCTTTGTATCTCCAGGATCTAGTATGCCTGACACATAATTGATAGCCAGCACATAGTTCCTGAATATATGAAAGAGTGAATGGATGGAGGGATGAATGGACAATAGCATAAAAAGATCGTAAAATGTGCAGTTTTTGAATCCTTGGACTAGTATTTTAAGGTTATCTATGAAGCTGTTTGAACTACAAGGTCGTTGGTTCAGGCTTACCAGCTGCTCCTTGGAAACCCTAGACAGGGTCGCTATGAGTCGGAATCGACTTGACGGCACTTAACAACAAAAATAACAATGTCACTATAAAAGCATGAATGTTGTTGTTGTTATGTGTCGTGGAGTCAGTTCTGACTTATAGCGACCCTGTACAGGGTTTTTGAGGCTGTAAATCTTTATGGGAGCAGAAAGCCTCATCTTTCTCCCGCGGAATAGCTGGTAGTTTCGAACTGCTGACCGTGAGGTTCACAGCCTGATTCGTAGCCACTGCGCTACCAGAGCTTCTTAAAAGCATGAATACTTGGCTGTTTTAGGCAATTCTAGACCGTTTCAGTTAAGCAAACACTTGTGAGTTCAAACTAATTGATTCCTCCCAAACCTACCACCATCAGTTAGACAATTCAATACTCATATTTTAGCCAGATAATAGGAAGTTTCAGATAAATTAATGACTGCTGGTTGTTATGTGCCATTGAGTCGGTTCTGACTCAGCAGCCCTGTATAGGATTTCCAAGGCTTCAAGTCTTTACAGAAGAAAAAAGCCTCATCTTCCTAGTAATTCAATTAACACAAATAAATAGAGCTACTCTCTGAAACTGCAGACCTGACCTTGAGAACTTATTAGGCACGCAAGTTAAGAGTATAAACATTTTCCCGTTCTAATAGGGGTGGTAAAGGAGCTCTGGTAACATAGTGGTTATGAGTCAGTCAGCAGTTTGAAACTACCAGCGGGTCCACAATTGAAAGATGAGGCTTTCTGCTCCTGTAAAGATTTACAGCCCTGGAAACCCTTTGCAGGGTCGCTATGAGTCGGAATCGACTCCACGGCACACCACCACCACCAGTGGGGGTGGGAGACCTGTATTACAATATTGTTGTTGTTGTTTTTAAGTGCCATCGAGTCAGTTCCGACCCATAGTGACCCTGTCTAGGGTTTCCGAGGAGCAGCTGGTGAGCTTGTACTGCAGACCTTGTAGTTCACAATACATTGGTTGAATTACACACAAAGTATTATTCCTTTTGTTAGTGTTTTGTTTTGTGCTAATTGGCATCTTTAGACTCTTAAGTATTAAGTGACATCCAAATTTTGTTTTCTTAAAATTGGCCAACATTAGTTATCCTTCCCAGATAGTTCCCTGTTGCACTATAAAAAGTTGCAGGAAATCTGGGAAATGTTGGCAGCAAATATGGATTAGTAATAGATTTGTTTTCTCAAGTTTTGTTGGTTTATCTTAAAGCTACCATTCCCTTGTGGGTTTTTGTTGTTGGTTTTTAGCATGATACAATTGAGCACAAAAATTAAAACCAGATATTAGTAATTATATTTCTGGGGAATTCTTTTAATCTTATCATTTTTTAAAGGTTTTGGTACCAAAGATCTAAACAAATAATAGAGCAGATTTTCTGTCAACAGCATCCCTACTCATACTAATAATTAAGAACAGTTTTCTGTCAAAATTTCCAAAAGCATTCAGTTTTGTTAACTGCTTTTTATTTTTGGTTTTCAATGCTTTTGTTTCTGAAGCTCATTTGTGGTTTAGAAATTTAGAATCCTGATTGTTTTCAACAGAAGTGTCAATAAATGCAGTTGTGTTGCATAGGCAAGCCTGGCCAGTGCCTGTGAGACATTTTAATTCTATGTAAATCATAGAAAGTGTACTCACTCCGAGATTTCACCCTTATGTGTAAGGTAATTGTTTTAAAATTTTGTTGGAGGTTATAAGAGTTAATTTTGAAAATGCCTATGATACAAACATATTAACATTTTTTGACTCTTGTGTTGATTTTGAGATGGTAAGATTCATATGGTATCATACTTCAAAATTTTGTTGTAAATCAGATTTTCCTCCCATTTTCCTCTAGGGTTTCATCAGAATGTTTAGCGTGGGGTACTTGATCCAGTGCTGCCTCCGAATCCCTTCTGCATTTAGGCATCTGTTTACACAGCCATCCCGACTCTTCTCTCTCTTCTATAATAAAGAAAACTTCCAGCTTGGAGCTTTTCTGGGCTCTTTTGTTAGTATATACAAGGTAGGTTTTTTTGAAGAGGAAAGAAAAATGGGAATTACATACTGTGGTGGTTGTTAAGAAAAAATTCAGCCTTAACTCATCTATGAATTTTTTAAATGCTCTTTCCTAAATTACTTTTAACTATACCTTGACATTGCCATGTACACACAGTATTGGGACTTGAGGTTGTATGATTTTCTTCTTTTAAAATGTTATGTAATAATCTTGAATGTATAGGCATATTTGATTTTATACTATGATATTAAATATTATCAAAGAGTTATTTTTTCTTAGAAAAATATGAATTTTCTGATTTTATAATATCAAAATTGATATTGATATGCCTGGTGTCTCTTTCTCTTCATTCCATTTACTGCTTGGTTAGTAATTTTAAAATAGTTTTGACCCTTCTAACTGTTAGCAGCCAGCAAGATTAAGAGAACCAGCAAGAATTTTCTGTTTTAACGTACATAAGCAATGACTTATTTTCCTACTTTCACTCACTCACTGTTCCCAGCACAGTCTTCCAAATACCCAGAGTTAACATACCTCCACCCTTTTCTGCACATTCCTGTAAGTGTGCCCACCCATCTATAAGCACATATCTAAATAATAACCTTTTGATTAGTCATTAAAGTTAATTACTAATGGGAAAATCATATTACTAACTTATTTCATTAAAAATCTAAAATAAAGTTTTTAAATATGTTAACAATGGTTGACTTGTATGCATTTAAAAATATTATTATTACTGGTTAAACTGAAAGAAAATAAAAGAATGTTGAGTAAATGGTAAATTGAGTTCTGGATTAAAATGGTCATGTGTCATATTATGTAAAAGTTTACTTATAAAAAGCAGGTATGGAGCAAGATAGTTAATTATTTGTTATCAAACATACTCATATTAAAACAATCTCAGTATGATTTGATTAGGAAGCATTACTAATAGTTTTGAATATACAAGAATTAATTGGATAGGGTATTGGTTATTATGGCTGTGTTCACATTCTTTTTCATTTTTTACATCATAGTGTTTGTATTTATTTTTAACATAATTATTTGCATGTGGATTATTTCCAACATTTTGATCTCAGGTTCATTATTCTCCACAATTCAGCCCCTATCAGAGCATGGTTTTGTTTTTTTTTTCTCTTTCTTTGCATTTCAATGACTGTTTGCTTAGGTAAATGCGAACTAAGGGTATCACAAATCAGTCAGAAACTCCCTTTATACAGTGTGATCCAAAGTTCAGTCATATGTGATTTAAAAACTAAGATGGAAAAAGACCCATGCTCTTGTTAGTTCCCAGTCTAGTCAGTTCCGAGTCTTAGTGACTCCATGTGTGTAGCCTTAATGGGAGGAGGTCACAGACCTTTCCTTTCACAGGGCTGGGGTATGCTTGTCTTCTGTTGTGGCTTAAAGTTTTAGGTTAGCAGTTGAGTGCAAACAAGGGCCTTATCCATGCAATTAGCATTTTAGTTGAAATGGAATGAAGTGAGGGGCAGGCAAGTAAATCTCCGTTCTTCTGTGCATTCTTGCTAAACTGACCCTTTTTTCATTTTGAAAAGTTTCACTGATAGTAATATAGTTAGTATAGTTTTCTTTTGGTTTGTATTTGATGGTGTATTGTTTTCATGCTTTTCCTTTTAAGCTTTAATCGGAATACCCACACCCGGTGAGCCCCTTTGGAGTGGATCGTTGCCCTCTAGTTTTGTTGTAGGTTTCCTTCCCTGCTTTGTGAGTTCTGCTTATATCTGAACTGGCTGGTACTCAGGGGAAGCACAGAAAGACTTTCCTCCATTTCAGGAGCATGAGGCGCTCCCCAGAAGAATCTTTAAGAAGTCTCTCTGTTGTTTCAGAGCCACAGTGGGCCCGTCTCTCCATTTAGTGACCCTCTTTTAGGGATTCTCCTAACTCCATTGTAGGGGTTCTGCTTTAGGAGTTCCTATTGGTCTTGTGCTTACGAATCAAGCTGTGACCTTCAGGGACAGTAGTTCAAAACTACCAAAAAGACAATATGCAGTAAGAAGGAGTTTAGCATAAGAAGATCAAGGCAAAGGAAGACCCTGGACGGAACACAAGCGATTAAGGCACCAAAGGTAAATTCTGTTATATACCTACTCCTGCAATAACAGTAATAACTATATCCTATGAGTGGATACAAGGAGCTCTGGTAGCGTAGTCGTTATGAATCGGGCTGTGAACTGCAAAGTCAGCAGTTCGAAACTACCAGCTCTCCCGCGGGAGAAAGATGAGGCTTTCTGCTCTCATAAAGATTTACAGCCTTGAAAACCCTGTACAGGGTTGCTGTGAGTCGGAACCGACATCATGGCACATAACAATAACAACAAATTGGTCTTGTAGCCAGTTACTGGTTGATGTAAGGGTAATCACCCTTCAAATGGAGGTCTTGTTTTGTGATATTGCCTGTGGGTGTCATTTGCAAGTCTATTGTGAGTTACTAGGGAAAGCCCATATAGTATAGTCTGCTCTCCCAATCAACTCTTTCCCACATCTCTGCATAGCCTGTAACTCAGGCCTCTGAAACACAACAGGACAGACCTCCAAGGGAGTCAATTCTGGTTTCTCTGTTCTCACTTCATTCAAGAAGCCTGACAGACAACAGCCTTAGTCAGCAGTCCTCAGCAGTATCTCTAAGGGAAAGCAGACAATCAGACTGATACCCAGGGAGGTCTGTCCTGAGCTAATGGAATATATGGTGGGGGGCAGGTGAATTGCTGACTATGGTTGCAACTTCACTGTGAAGTCTTTTATAAAAGTTTGCAACAGCCTGGCAGTCAACAATGACCAGGTTATGTGTGGGGGGGAGGATTGTGTATCATATTCTGGTTAGGTCTATGGAGATTTGCCTTGTTGCTATGAGAGGTACTCTGGTAGATTGTTAACTATGAGTGCAGCCTCAGTCATCAAGTCTTGGTGCCAACTAGTAGTGGGGGTAGACTAACACTAATCGACTCCCAGAGAAGTTTATCCTGTTAGTTTCAGAGTCTAGAGCTGTAGAGTGCACAAGGAGGCAGGGAGAATGCTGACTGCTGGACCACACTCAACTGTAGGGCCCTTAAGTAGCAATTTACAGCAGACTTGTAAGTGACAGTGTGTCAGCTGGGGAGGGACTGGTCTCCAGGGGTGTCAGCCTTGTTATCAGAGCCCTGCCAGTTGGCTTTATCCTCCAATAAAGATGCCTGCACACAGCAGCCTCAGTCAGCAGTCCTCAGCACCATCCTAGAGGGGGAGCACACAGACCTGAATTGACTCCCTGATGTGTTTATCCTGTTGTTTCCAGAGGCCAGGGAGATCAGTACAGTGTTGACTATGAGAAAAGACTCCACTGCATGGGCCTTTTGCAGCAATTCTCAACATACTTAACAACCGATCATGTCTGGGCAGAGGAGGTGCTGGCATACTGTATATGGATCGCTGTGGAGGTCTGCCGTGTTGATTTTAGGGCAGAAGCTTGGGATCTTGTCTGTTTATATAGGCAGGCACTGTGGTGGCTATGGGGGAAACAAGCAGGTTCTTTTTCTGAGGCCGTTACCTCAATGCACAGCAACTGGCAGCCCACATGACTGGGATGGGGCAGGGAGCAATTTTCCTACTGTATGTGACTTGTTGATTGGTTGATTATTTTTATGTGGACGTGATTTGGATGAAAGTTTACAAAGCCAGTTGGTTTTCCATTCAATATTTCATACAAATTTTGTTTTGTGACATTGATTACATTTTCCACAATGTAATTGCACTCTTCCTACTTCCTCCTGTGTGCACCATTTCCCTAAAGCCTTCTAAGCTTTATCCCTGTGCAAATGCTGCCCTTATAATCTTGTATGGTTGGTTGTTCTACAGAGTGGCTACCTCCCTGGTGGTGGTGTTCTTCTTATAGACCAATCTGTTGTTTGACTGAAAGTTGAGCCATGGGGTGAATGTAGTTCTATGATTAAAGGCGATCCAAAAGCTGTAATCTCAGCAATTTCATCAGTCTCTTTCAGACCAGTAAGTTTGCTCATTTTCATGGTTTTGAAGTTGGTTCCATATTTTTCTCCCTATCTATCTAGGACCTCTTATTGTGATGCCTTTCAGAGTGGTCAGCAGTGGTAGCCAGGCACCATCTAGTTCTTCTGGTCTCAGTCATGGAGTCTGGGGTTCATGTGGTATGTGATGCATTGGCCCTTTGAACTAACTGTTTATTTGCCTCTTTGATTTTCATTATTCTTCTTTGCACCGGACACAGAGAGACCAATAGGTGCTCCTTACATGACTGCTCAGACACTTCTAAGACCCCAGTTCTACTCACCAAAGTAGAATATAGAACATTATCTTTGTGTATTATGTTCTGGCAATTGACATTGGTGTCCCTCAAGATTATGATCCTAAGACCACAGGCTCTGGAACTCATTCCCTCAATCTGTTTGGTTATAGTTAAGACATTTTCGTAACTTTGTCCTTTATATGTTCTGCTATATTCATGGATATATTTGCATTATGTGTGAATACAGTAGAAATTGTTAAGTAGTGTTGAGTCATTTTCCTGTATAGGATTTCTGAGGAGTGACTGGTGCTTTTGATCCACCAACTTTGCAGTTAGCATTCCAGTTCTTATCCTACAATGCCACACCAGAAATACCCTCTGTTGTAGTTGTAGTCCTGGCAATGCTGTAGGATAAATAGAGATTGGAAGTTCAAACCCACCAGCTGCTCTGTGAAGAAAAATGAGGCTTTCTGCTACCATAAAGATTCCCTTGGAATTCCTATAGGGTTGCTATGAGTCAGAATCAACTCAGTAGCAGTGAGTTGGTTGGAGTGTAGTCCTGTCCTCTTTCCATACATGTTCAGCTGACATGTCTATCTGTGTATCCACTCATGGTGGTGGTGGCTGTGTGCTGTGGAGTTGGTTCCGACGCATAGTGACCCTGTACAGGGTTTCCGAGGCTGTAAATCTTTACGGGAGCAGACTCCTCATCTTTTTCCCACGGAAGAGCTGGTAGTTTCGAACTGCTGACCTTGCAGTTCCCAGCCTGATTCATAAGGACTACACTACCAGAGCTCCTTATGTCCACTTACCACATTGTAAATATATATTCCTTTAAATGTCCAAAGGCCACACTTTGCAAGCCAGCCTCCTGCCCTCAGGTACACTGCTTTTCTCAGTCCATGGGCCTATAGTCTTCTGCTGCTGCTCTATTTTTCTGTGCCATCGCCTCAGCCACCATCTCTGTGGTATCACTTTTCTGGTTAGGATCCCTTGCTCCTCTCATGTTCTTCCCTCTTGATGGTCCTGAGGTCCCTTGTTCCTGAAATGACAGATTAACTTTATCCCCCTTTTAGTTGTACCTCTTCTACATTTACAGTTGTGTCACTCACTATTAGACATGAAAAAAATTATTTACAATTGAATCATAAAATCCAATCCCACTCATCACCAGACCCATTTGGACAACAGAGATTGGGAAATGTGAGACCTCCTTTGTTTTTCTTCTTTAGAGTTGGTGATGGTGGTGGTGGTGGTGGTTGTATGTTGTGAGTTGGTTCTGACTTATAGTGACCCTGTATTGGGTTTCTGAGGCTGTAAATCATTATGGGAGCAGAAAGCCTCGTTTTCTCCCTCAAAGCAGCTGGTAGATTTGAAATGCTGACCTTGCAGTTAGCAACCCGGCTCATAATCCACTACGCTGCCAGAACTCCTTGTTCTTCTTTAGTAGTACTCTGCTTATCTGGCTTCTCTTGCATTTTTGTATAAAATCGGTGATTATTTTTTCCATATCTTTCTTGAGTGATGGTGGATTGAGGATTGGGATTATCTGTGCCCATGGTACCTTTTTTCTGGAAGAAGGTAGTAATGATAGTTTTACAAGGTTAAGTCTTTCTATCCATGAACATGGTATATGCTTCCATTTGTGTAGGTCTCTTTCGATTTCTTATAGTAGTGTTTTGTAGTTTTTGTTATAGAGGTATCTCTGTTTAAATTTATTTGTAAGTATTTCATTATTTGGGTAGTTATTATAAATGATATTGTTTTCATGATTTCATTTTTAGGATTTTCTTTGTTAGTCTAGAGGGATCTGACTGACTTTTTATATTGATCCTTGTACTTTGCTGCTTTTGCTGAATCCTTTTAATTCTAGTAATTTTCTTACTGAGTTTTTGTAATTTTCTGTGTGTGGGATCACACCATCTACAAGTACAGGCAGTTTTACTTGCTCTTGGTCAGTTTGGATGATTTTTGTTTCCTTTCTTGCCCTGTTGCTCAGGTTAGGACTTGCAGTACAATAATGAATTGGGAGTTTGGTAAAAGGCATCCTTTTTTAGTTCCCATTTACAAAGGAATGTTTTCTGCCTCTGAGCATTGAGGATAATGTTGGCTGTTTGCTTTGTGTATATGCTTTTAATTTTGTTGAGGAATTTCCCTTTTATTCCTATTTTGTTGAGCAGTTTTTATTAGGAATGGGTATTTTATTTTCTGTTGCCTTTTCTACATCAGTTAATATGATCATGTGGTTCTTTTCTTTAGTTTTCTTTGTATGTTGGATTTCCTAGATTGTTTTTCTAATATTGAACCATCCTTGCATGCCTGACATGAATTTCACTTGGTGATAGTATATCTTTGACATGTTATTGGATTACATTGATTAGAATTTTGATAAGAATTTTTGTGTCCGTGGTCATGAGGGATATTGGTATATAATTTTCTTTTTTTAGTGATATCTTTTCCTGGTTTTGTTAATCAAAGTTATGCTTGCTTTTATGTAATGAGTGTTTGGAAACAGTCTATCCTTCTCTGTATAGTTTCTGTGTTCTTCAGTAGTGTGAGTAAACTTGGCATCAGCTCTTCACTAAATGTTAGGTGGAATTCACCAGTGAAACTGTCTGGACCTGAGCTTTTTTGTTGGAGTTTTTTATATGACCTATTCCGTATCTTTTTTTGTGATGAGTGTGTTCAGATATTCTACCTCAGGTTGGGGTAAGTAGTGTGTTTCTGGAAATTGTTCATTTCTTCTAGGTTTTCAAATTTGATGGGACACTCTTCATAGTATTCCATTATTATCCTTTTTCTTTCAGCTGACTCACCTATTTCATTTGTTGTTCGTGGTATTTGCATCTTCTTTGTTAAATTTGCCAGTGGTTTGTCAATTTTATTAATCCTTTTAAAGAACTAACTTTTAGTCTTAGTTAATTTTTCTTTTATAATTTCCGTTCTTGTGACTGTAGCCTTTTTTTTTCTTGCTGTTCTTTTTTTAATTGCTGGAAATGTTGCATTTAGGTGTTGATTTTGTTCTTCTTTTTTGATGTGTATTTTTATTTTTATAAGGTGTCCTCTGAACAGTGCATTTGTTAAGTGCCATTGAGTAGTTTCCGAGTCATAGTGATCTTGAATAGGGCTTCTGAAGAGTGATTAATGGGTTTAAACCACTGATCTTGCAGGTGACAGTTCAGTGTTTGCTTTACAGCACCACACCAGGACTTATTGACTGTGTCCCCCAAATTTTGGTATGTTTTGTTCTTATGCTTGTTGATTCAAGGCATTTTTTTAGTTCATTTTTGTTTCTTCTATTACCCAATAGTTTTTAATAGAGTATTTTCCATGTCTTTGTATTTTATTAATTTTTTTGATCTTCCTGTTGTTGAATTCAAATTTTATAACATTGTGATCTGAGAATATACTTTGTAGTTTTTCAGTGTTTTAAAATTTTTTAAGGTTTACTTTGTGGTCTAACATATCATCTATTCTGGAAAATGTTCAGGTTCTGTTGGTGGATAGAATGCTGTGTAAGATCTAGTTGGTTGATTGTGTTGTTTAAATCTTCTGTATCGTTGTTTAATTTCTTTCTAGTTGTATTCTTCATTGAAAGTGGTGTATTAAAGTCTTCTTCCATTATTGTGGAGTTGTTGGTTTTTCTTGTCAATTATATTAAAGTTTCATTTATGTATTTTGGGGTTCTTTCATTGGGTGCGTAGATATTTAGTATGGTTATGTTCTCCTGTTGGATTAGCCCTTTAATCATTATTGCAGAAAAAATGTCATCAGCTATTTGTACTGCAGTGCTCACTATTCCTGCTTTATGCTTTGTAGCTTAGGTCACCATTTACAAATGGAAATCTCTGGTTTCATAATTTCAGTGTTACAAGGTGTATTTTACTTTTGATACTTCTATATCTTGGTGATTTCTTGGTGATGTTATTAGTGTCTTAATCTCAGGTTATTGTCTGCCATTGTTGATTCTTTCTGACTGAAGGACTCTGTTAAGCATTTCTTTTAAGCGTGGTCCAGTTTTTATGAATTTCCTTAATTTCTCTTTACCTGGGAATGTCCTAATTTTCCCACCATACTTGAGGAACAGTTTTGCTGGATATATAATTCTTGGTTAGCGGTTGTTTTCTTTCAGTTTCTAATATGTCTTCCCCTGACTTCTTGCCTGTATGGTTTCTGTTGAGAAATCAGCTTAGTCTTATGGGTTCTCTGTGGTAGGTAACTTTATTTTTCCCAAGGCGTTTTAGCAAGTTATTATCTTTGGAAAGTTGGATTATGAGATGTGTTGGTGGTTTTCTTTTAGGGCCTATCCAATTTGGGATTTGTTAAAGGAGCTCTGGTAGTGTAGTGGTTACGAATCGGGCTGCTAACCTCAGGGTCAGCAGTTTGAAACTACCAGCTGTTCCACGGGAGAAAGATGAGGCTTTCTGCTACCGTAAAGATTTACAGCCTCGGAAACCCTGTACAGGGTCACTGAGTCGGAACCGACTCCACGGCACATAACAACAACAACAAGCTTCTTGAATGCCTACCTATCATGTTATCTTTTATGTTAAGTGGTTTTCAGCTGCTGACCTTGTGGTTAGCAGTCCAGTTCTTATTCTACAGCGCCACATTAGGACGCTAGAAGAAAGATAAAGGGACGGGAGAAGCATAGTGGGGCCAGGGAGGTGTGTTTGACTGGTTGCTGAGTGGTTGGGGATGAGCGGATAGGCACGCCTCTGGTCACCAGGAGGTTGTGCAAGGTAAGTGGGAGATCACACCTCTCTGGTTGTTGATCACTGATGGTGGACACTGGTGCAGTCCAGGACAAGCAGAGCCATTATATGGTTCCTGCTTCATCTGGAACATTTCTTGCAATAATTCAAAATTGCCACACTGTGCTGGTTAGTAGTAATTTATTACTTCTTGTTCAGTGTTTTCATTTGGTCTCTTCCTCTCATTGGTATTTGATCCACTTCTTTATCCTTTCCTATGATGCTCTGGTTTCCAGGGTTGTCATTTGTATCTGTTTCACTTGGTTTCTCTAGTTTTTGGTGTAGAAGGTCTGGATAGTGTATTAGCCTAGTTGTTTGTCTTTGATCCTCCTCCTGTTGGTTGATTCTACAGCTCCCTGCTCCTTTTCTCTGCTCTCCTATTGTAGTCCCTTAAAGGCAAGCACTATTCTTTGTATTTCTTGTATTTGTGGGGGAGGGTCAGAACAATGGTTCGCTTATGCTACCATCTTACCAGAACTCCTTACTTACTATTTCTTAATTCAATATGTTAGTTAAGAATGAATTTGCCTCTAAGGTTTGCTAATGGAGCACTCTAATCAGAGTATTAAATTTTTTGTTTTGTTTTGTTTTCATGAATCTCATTTTATAGGTAGATATAAGACAACTAAAGTCATTGTATTTTCTCTTTAATACAGGGTACTAGTTGCTTCCTACGCTGGGCTAGAAACTTGGATGATGAGCTGCATGCTATTATAGCTGGTAAAGGAATTTTTTCTTTCTTTTTGATTTAAAGAATGATTATTATTGTATCAACGGGTAGTAGAAATACCCAGTATCTACATATTTCCCTTTCTGGGTAATAAACTCATTATTGAGACACTATAAACTCACACATTGTGAGTTTGCAAAGTTTAACATATCAAAGTTATCTATCTGACCTGGGTTGGCTATCTGACCTGCTAAAAACTAGAAATCTTAGGGCAGATATTCCAAAGGAACATAAAGACTTGAGAAATTATTCAAATGATTAATAGATGTTTAATTAGATTTCACACAAAAAATTCCACTTTTTATCACTGGCAACATACATGTAATTATATATATATATATGGTAATTTGTAGTGCTATGTAGAGAAATGTGATGATAGCACTAAAAATAATTTGAACTTTTAGGAGAATATGTATATTTCAAATCCTAATTGATAACAATAGTCTTTAAAAATTATTTTTTGGAGAAGAAACAAGATGACAGATCAGGTAGACGTGCAGTGAGGAGCTCCGTCAGCAACAACACAGAATACCGGACCAAGCAGACTCAGGAGATGGTGCCAAAACTCTGAACCACATATAAAGGAATATTTAGAACGTTGGAAGGCTTACAGCTAGGGGAATTTGTAGCAGAAGCAAGAAATCCATTACTTTCTAATCCAAGACGCTTAGCTGCTCCTGGAGCGGCCATCTTGGGTGAATCAAAGCTGGGGAAGGATCAGAGCAGCCACAGATGCCTGACAGAACTGCAGTGGTAAAGGTGTGGACACTTTTTTTTTTTGTATCTGTTCATTGGTCTCTCGCTGGCTGTTCACCTCCATTCAGGTGACTAGAGAGGGTGCCAGAGCGAGTGGATACCCCACCCCCAAGCCCAGAGGCTTCTACTACACATGCGCACGGATCTCGAAAGTTAAAGTTAGTTTCCACTTAAAACCAAAGGGCAGTGCAAAACGGCCACAGCCAACCCTGAACTGTTTATCACTGGGAAAAAGGCCGGAATGGGGATTGTGGAGTGGTACAGGCAGACTAATCAGGAAATATGCCGAAAATTAAATCCTGAGTTACGTCACAACGACCAATAGCATCTTGAAATTTCTCAGGAGTAAGAGTGAAAAGGGAAGCCCATCCTTGAGCACATCCACCTGGAGGCATTCAGAAAGCATAAAAAAATACCAAAATACACACCCATCTAAATATTAAGGTCACAGATAACCCCTGAATATGCCCAAAAAACAGAAACAGATTACCATATCAGCACATGTCCAGAATGAGATAAAGTGACTGAGGTAAATGAGCTGGAAGTAGACCTACACTCCATACTGGAAGATGGGCAGGCTTTGAAAATGCCTAAGAAGGAATTCAGAAAAATGATTATAAAATGTATCAAAACACTATACAATGGAGTTGGGAAAAGTAAGGAAGAAGTCAGGAAAGCGCTACAGGAACAATCAAATAATATAGATGCAGCATGGGAAACAATTCAGAACCTATAAAAGGAGATCCAAATGATTAGTAATAGAATATCAGAAATGGACAATACACTGAAAGGGCAAAGGAATAGAATTGAAGAGATAGAATCCAGAGCTAGTGAGCTAGAAGATAAATCTCTAAACACTACTAGTATAGAAGAGCAAGCACAAAAAAGGATTGAAAAAAAGTCAGAAGAAGACCTAAGATTCATCACGGACAACATGAAGAGGAATAGCTTAAGAATTATCAGCATTTCCAAAAAGGAAGAATCACACAAGTCCACAGAAGAGATAGTTGAAGAACTGCTGGAAGAAAATTTCCCTAACATCCCGAAAAGCAAAGAGATAAGCATTCAAGAAGCTCAACGAACCCCAGGAGGGCTAGACCCTAAAAGAAAATCACCAAAACATATAATAATCAAGCTTTCCTAAATCAAAGATAAGGACAGATTCCTGAGAGTAGCTAGGGAAAAGAGAAGTGTAACATACAAAGGCAAGCAAATCAGATTAAGCTTAGATTTCTCAACAGAAACCATGCAGACAAGAAGGCAATGGGGAAACAGATAAAAAACCCTGAAAGAAAAAAACTTCCAACCAAGAATCCCCTACCCAGCAAAGCTGTCAATCAAATACAAAGTGTAATCAAAACATTTCAGGATAAACAGAAGCTAAGGGATTTTTCCAAAGCCAATCCTGCAATGAAAAACATCCTAAAGGGAGTTCTGTGGACTGAGAACCAACAAGAACAGACAACAGCCAGAGAATGACGTACATGCAGCATCATCCTGAACTCAGTCAACAGATGGAAGAGTCAAGAGCAGAATAAAATTATAAGAACAAAGGATCTGGGAGGTCAGTCTATGATCAAAACAATTACAATATGAAAGAAGGTAAACACAGAGGAACAAAGATCCAGATGGTGAGAAGGTCAGGTAGATTACAGGATAAAATAGACTGTCTTAAATGGAGGAAAGAGTTAATGGAGTATAAGTTAACCACAACAGTGGGGTTGGGGTGAGGGGTTTAGTTTGGGTGTTAGGGAGGGCAATACAAGAAGGGGGAGGAGGTGGAAGATAGGGGAACACTGAGACAAGTTTGCATGGCCTAAGTGGGACAGAGGTAAATAGTGATACATGCTCAACTTTGGAATAACAGGGCTCTGTGATACAGGGATCTAGGCATAGTTTGTAGAGGGGAAATATTACTAAAATGCTTGACTATCTTATGAATATTGGTTTCCCTTGCCTACTATTGTAAAATAGACATTTGAGTGGGATAGAAAGGAATGTTGGGAAACATGATTACAACAACCTTGTAAACCAGTCTTCAGCCTATAGCTGATTGTAATACCTAAAAGGGGTTCTAGAACTTGCCCAGTTAAATAGGCCTCTTCCAAAGCCTTTGCAGAATATAGGACCTTAGGTGGAATCCTGTGTCCCATCCAGAACCTTCTGAGGTGGGACATTTCCCACTAGAAAGTACAAGCAGACCAGCCTGGAACAGCTAGAGTGACAGAAGATGCATCTTCAAAGAAAGATCATCAGGAAAAACCCAAAACAAAAATGTCAGCATGACTGGCTACTACAAGAATAAGCAAGCTGTTTATCCGGAAGCCATCAAGGCAAGCAATCAAGTTCCTTCAGGACAAACTGCCCTCTAAGATTGAAACTCAAAGCTAACACATGAGCAGGCATGTAAGCTTGCTGATGACCACATTGATCTGCTGGTGAGTGGAAGAGAGGGAAAGGCAGCAATGAAGAAATGGGCTGAGTTCAACCACAGTCCATTGACTCCAGTTGACCCAGAGATGAGAGAGGGAAGAGGAAGGGCTGGTAGGTCCTAAGTGTGGTGAGACCTGGGGACCCTTAAGCCCATGGATAAGGACATAGCCACAGAGGACTAGAGCTGAGAGTGAAGCATCCAGCTGATATGAAGTGAC
>NW_006408592.1:375431-391268 GCF_000296735.1 Chrysochloris asiatica | reverse complement strand
GGCAACTTAGACATTGGCTACCTAAAATGAGGGGACAATAAAGGCACAAAGTGACTGGCTTACAAGGTTTCAAGAGGGAGTTTAATTTAAGAGTCTAGGGGGACAGAAAGAGTCCTCACTGGATAGATTTCATCTTGTCTAGATGGGTCTGGTGAAAAAAGATGGGGATAAGATTCGTAAGATTCAATAGTGAGTAATTGTTGTCATGACTAATTGCAACGGTCACAGTTGTAAAGGTAGACATTTTGTAACAAAAACAGGGGAGTGGTTAATCTTACAGTCCAAAAACAGAGGGCCCTAGGACCATCAGGGGAGAAGAGCACAACCAGTGACACCGGAGATGGAGGCAGAGATGGGGACATGGAGAGAGGGAGGGGCTGCTAGATTCATGGGAAGAGAAGGGACTAAGAGCTGGAGGCCAGGAGGCAGACTTGTAGAATGTGCCCTTTGGTGGTGTAAATTAATATATATGCCTGAGTGTTCTTGTTTTGTTTTTTTTGTTTTTTTTTAAAAAGTGGATAGAGACAAATACTGTTAACTGTTGGTACATGGAGGGGATTATAATCATTATAATTAAACAGGGTGTATGATTTGTTGAATATAAAACATATGATCTGCCCTGTAAACTTTTACTCAATTCACAATAAAAACCTTAAAATAATAAAAATAATTTAAGTGATTATATTTGATAAGACCACTGTTTTGTGTGTGTGTGTTAAGATTAACTTAAAATATTAAGTATCTTATAATACGTATATAGAAAGTTTTGGTTCCTAACGCAGGTCAATTTAATTAAAAATATATAATAATGCCGATTCACCTATTTTAAAATCATAAAGTATGTTACTATGTTTAAATGGATTTTTAACAAGTACCAGTGTGCTTTCTTCTTATTTAAGTGAAGTGATTAGCATATTCAGATAATTGAAAAACAAGACAGTACTTTGAAATCTGATCAGTTTTTGCCTGACTTCTTTTTTCAGGATTTTTGGCAGGTATATCAATGATGTTTTATAAGAGCACGACAATTTCCATGTACTTAGCTTCTAAATTGGTGGAGGTAAGCAAAAAATTTTAAGCCTGGATCTTTTCAAATTGTAGAGAGCTTTCTGAGCTGCTGTTTAACTGATTTGTTGGTGGTGTTAAGTGCTGCTGAGTTGATTCCGAGTCATATTGACCCTGTCTATGGATCCAAGGAGTGGCTGGTGGATTTAAACTGTCAACCTTGGAGGTAGCAGTCCAGTGATTAGCCTACAGTGCCACACCAGGACCCTGTCTAAATGATTTAGCTAGAAATCAGAAGCAAATTCTAATCTTAGGAAAGGATTTTAAAAGTCAGTTCCTCTTTTGTATGCATGTGTGAGAATTTTTAAACTCTTATAGATGTAGAAAGTATAGCTTACTTAACTGTTGCTCATCCATCATCCAGTTTCAATGAATAATTTCATTTGGTCTGTGTGAGCTGTAGGATAAGCATTGGACTGCTAACCACAGGGTTGTCATTTCAAACCTACTATGTGTTCTGTGAAAGAAAGATGACACTTACTGCTTCTGTAAAGATTTACAGGCTCAGGAACCCTATACCAGGTCGCTATTAGTTGGAATCGATTCGATAACAGTGCATTTGGCGTTTGGTTTTATACCCCCTCCCTAGTGCTGAATTATTTTAAAGCAAATTTTAGGCATCACACCATCTCATTTGTAAACAACTCAGCATAAAGACTCCTTAGAGATTTAAAGATAAAGGATAAAGACTCCTTAAAAAACAAAAACGTCAACATTATCATATATTTTTAAAAATTAATTAATATAAATTTTGGGGGGAAATTATTTTTTTTTTTTTTTTTTTAAAAATTAATTAATATAAATTTTGGGGGGAAATTATTTTTTTTTTTTTTTTTTTAAAAATTAATTAATATGATCATATATTGAATTAAAATTTACATTTTCATTGATTCCTTCATAGTTGTTTTTTGTTTTTTCCAATCTGAATTGGTATCCAAACAAAAGTCTCTTTTAATTTATAGCAGCTGGTAACCCCTTTCTTCTTTTTTTTTCCCTTGCCTTTTATTTGCTGAAGAAATAGGTCATTAGTTACATGGAATTTAACAGGTTCTGGATTTTGCTGGTGGTGTTTAACATGTTTCTTTAACCCATGTATTTCCTGTAAACTGTTAATTTGATCTAGTAGGTTAAGCAAATTCAATTCAGTGGGGTTTTTTTGGTGGGGAATGTTGGAGAGGATTGGCAGAAGTACTTTAGAGTTACTGTGCAGGTGAACTTCGTGGTGCATCCCATTAAACCAAAACCACAAACACCAAACCAACTTCCATCAAGTTGATTCCACTAGTGACCATAAGGGAAACTCCTTAGAGTTTCCGAGACTGTAAGTCTTTATGGTGGCAGACAGCCTTACTTTCCTGCAGAGTGACTGATCGATTTGTACCGCCAACCTTTCTGTTAGCAGTCCAAGGCTTAACCGATTTAGGAATGTCATCTTGTCTCTCTTGGTGATGTTAAGATTGCTCAGTGGAGTCAGGTGTTGGAAGAGCCAACATGAGATTTTTCATTAGCCTTTCACCTAATCTTTTTAGCAGCCATTAATGATCATTGTTGTTGTTGTTGTTAAGTGCTGTGGAATCGGTTCTCACTCATAGTGACCCTGTATGCTTTCAAGGAGTGGCTGGTGAGTTTGAACCACTGCCTTTGCATTTCAAAGCAACCATGAGGTCGAGTGCTAAAGTGCCACACCAGGACTGGTTATTTCATTAGAGTTACAAACTGGTGATAATTGAATCATTGTTTCATTTGTTGTAGTTTTCCTAAAAATCAGTACTTTTCCTTACAGCAGTTTTGTTACTCTTTCTTTTCTAGAAAAGGCAAAAATCAGGTTTTTTTGGTTTTTTTTTTTTATTGGTGTTCAGAATGAGTTAATTCCTTGCATCTTGCAAACTTGACTTATGAGTCTTTATTTTCAAGTACATTATGAAGACACAGATTTTGACATATTTAATTTACTTCAACCCATTGCAGTCATTATGCCCAAATTGTCCCACTTTAGGCCTTGAGAACCTCTTTAAATTGACTCCTGCTTAATTTTGATATACTCCTTGTAATTTAGAAAGCATTTTTTCTATAAGAGGAATTATTCCTGGCTCATCAGGAACATTTTCTACCTCAGACATGGGATCAGTCTTTTCTTTAAGTGGTCCTAGTGATTTTTTAGTTGAAAAGTGGTATCTAGAGGCTTCAGTCTGAGTGCTAAAGGGGTTTTGTTGCCAGTTAGTCATTGTTTCTTGCTTGGACTTTCCTGTGGACAGAATAAGGAAAAAATGTTTCGTTCTGTTGTGTTGTTGTTAAGTGCCATTGAGTCGGTTCCGATCCATAGTGACCCTGTATAGGGTTTCCAAGGAGCTGCTAGTAAGCTTGAACTGCGAACCTTGCAGTTCAAACCAATTTGACAGTCTAGTGCATTAATCTACAGCGCCACAGCAGGACTCATTCTGTTTTATAGAGAGAATACTTTAGAAAAATATTGATATTTCCAATTTAATATTAGGACTTTAGATTTTCTTTCTCTTTTTTCAATTAAAAAGAAATCTTATAATTTCATTTTGTTGAAAAAATACACAGCAAGACATACACCAATTTTCTACCTGTACAATTTAGTAACACTGATTACATTCTTTGAGTTGTACAAACACTCTTAACTTCTTCTGAATCGTTCTTCCCCAATTAAGAAACTCAGTGCTCCAATAAGGTTCCTGTCTAATCTTTTGAATTCCTGTTGTCAATTTGATCCCATACAGTTCTTAAAAGAGCAAAATGCTCAGGCTGACATTCTTACCGAGTTAAGTTAAATGGTTTGGTTTTAAGGCTTCAGGGGATTTTTTGGTTTAAAGAGAAAATGAAGATTATAATACAGTTTCAGGTAACAATGCATTTCTTTGATACTACAGCAAAACCTGTCTTAAAGATAACTAAAATGAAGACTCAAACTACGGTAACAAACTTTTTATACTGTTACATTAAAATAGACTGGTCTCTCTTACAGAGAATGGATTTTTAGCTATGCATAATGAAATACCATTTGCAAATAATTGCTTCACCAAGTATTACAGAACTTCTGAAGTTGGCATATGAAAATAAACAATATCAAAAAGTTCAGATTTATCAATGTCACCACCTCTCATCTGGTGAGAGGCTCTCAAGTTCATGGTTCTCCATAATCCTGATTTCTGCATAAAAGCTTGCATTTTGTCATGGCAATAAATATTGTCAGTTGTTTATTGAAGTGACAATATTCATTTGGGAAAATGTCGGAAAAATGTTTAACTTTAAAAAGCCATTGTTTGTTAGTCATTCTTTCAAACAAAAATGGTCTGAGAAGAGTGGCCAGGTCTACTCATAACTCAGTCACACATCTGCAATTACGCTATCAGACTTGGATGTGCAGCAAAGCACAGTAGCTGTCCCTCTCATTTGGTCACACAGGAGTCTAAAAAAGAGATGTGTTCTCTAGGGCCAAAATGTAATACAATTACTTCTTCATCAACTACACTCTTAAGTGAAACTGTCATTTAAAGGAAAAGCATAGATACATATGTTAAATTTTGACTACAATATTTGGCTTGGGCTAACATTCTAGCAGTTTACTCAATGTTTTTGTACCTTGAGTGCAAATAGCAACATAGTAAAAACAGAAATTAATGTCTTGGTATTCTTATGTCTTTGAATTTGACTAAGCAGTGTTTCACAACTACTTAAGGTTTTGATAGTTGTGTTATCACTTTCATAATTATAAGTAGCTTTTTAACTCTTTTTATTTTTCCATGACCCCCTGGTATTTTAGTAGGGTCATTTAACGTCCATGAATTTTTATTTACTTTTCATTATTAGTCTTTATTGACTTTGTTTTTCTTCATCCTATTATGGTCAGAGAAGATGGTTTGTTTGGTTACAAGATTTTAAAATGTATTGAAACTTTCAGCTGTAAGCTAGTCTATTTGAGACACATATCTACTGTAGCACAGTGTATACTGTACTACTACTGAGGCAGGGGGCATGTCTGCGGTTATTCAGATCTTCTTTCTTCATTCACTTTCTTTCTAGTTGTTCTGTCCCTCAAAAAGTAGTGTATTAAAACCTCCAACCATTTTATAGATGTACTTCTCCCTTTAATTCTAAGTGTTTGCTTTATAAATTTCAGTTTTCAGGCTGCGTGACTCGTTGATCCTTTTATTCTGTAATACTTCCACTCCTGCTCCCTTTTTATTACTGTTTGCTTAATATTATTTTCCCCCATCCTGACTTTTAACCTATGATGTCTGTATGTTGTAGGTATACCTCTTTTAGACAACATATGCGTGGGTCATATTGAAAGCCTATTTTGTCACAATGTTTCTTGATTGGATCATTTAATCCATTTATGTTCACTATAATTATCAATAAATTAGAATATTCTTCTGTCACTTTGTTATACTTTTTTTGTCTTAATGAGGTTGTTGTCTTCTTTGTTCCTTTTTATCATCAGTATTGAGTTTTTGAAAATAGATTTTTCTCCTTTTATTTTAGTGAGTCTTGGTTTCCCTTTACTTTGGTGAGTAGATTTATATACTTTAAGGCTACACATGTGGTTTACAAATTTAACATCCTCCATTTATAACACTATGTACTGAAATCACCTTAATTTCCTTAGCATGCGAAAATTCTGTTTTGACACCAATCATTCCCTTTCTTATTTTGATGTTACCATCAATTACAACTCTTGCCTCCTGGGTCCCCTGTAATATCATTTTAAGTTAATGTTGTTGCTATATGTATTCAGGTGGTTGTTAAATGGCAATGCTTTGATTGGTTGGCTGGTCTAGTTAATTTTTTTTTTTTCTGGAGGACACCCTTTAATATTTCTTATAAGGTTGTTCTGGTAGTTATAAATTCCCTTAATTTTTGTCTAGAAATGTCCAAATTACATGCTCGTTTTTGAGTGACAATTTTGCTGGATATATTATTCTTGGTTGACAGTTCGTTTTTTTCAAGACTCTGCATGTCACCCTATTCTCTTCTTGCCTACATTGTTTCTGGGCATAAATCAGCACTTAGTCTTATTGAGCCCCTTTGTAGGTGATACTTCATATATCTTGTGCTGCTCGCAAAAGTCTTTCTTTATCTTTGTTTCTAGAAAGTTCAGTTATGTGTCCTAGTGTTTTTCTCTTAGAGTTTAATTTATATGGAGTTTGTTGAGCTTCTTGGATGAAAATCTCTTCTTCTTTAAGGATATTTGGGAAGTTTTATGCCATTATTTCTTTAAAACTTGCTTCTGAACTTCTTTTCCTTGCTTCATCTGGAATTCCCCTTGTGCATGTTCCTCTTGGTGTGTCTCACAGAATCTGTATGCTTGCTTTAATTTTCTTTCCTATTTGTTCTTCATATGGAGTAATCACAAGGGTTTTATTTTCTATAGCATTCTTCTCTGTTTCATTCTATTTTCATGTTCTTCCATGGAGTCATTTATTTCTGTTATTTTATTATTAAACTCTGGAATTTCTAGTTGTTGTTGTTGTTTTTTTTTACTTAATGTTTCTATCTTGTTATTAAGTTTCTTGTTTTGTTTTTGAATTGTTTTCCTGAATTCTTCTAAAAATTTTTCCTTGTTTTCCTTTATGTCATTGAGACACCTTAATACTAGTTTTCTGACATCTTTGTTGGGAATTTCAGGCAATAAATGCCTGACATGTTAGGTTCATCTTTCATTGGTGAATAAGCAGAAAACGTCCACTGCTCTGATGATTCGTAAACCTCTATATCTTTTACAATTACTTCCAGAAGTTTCTTTTCATCATGATGTTCTTTAGAGTTAAGTGATGCAAATGAGTTCAGAGACAAGCCTAACTCTCTGCTGTTACTGCTAGCTGATGTTCCACACTCATAAGAACCTACTGACAGCTTCCCTTGGTTTCTACCCCCCACCATGACACAGATTTGGGAAAGCCAGATGGCTGGATCACACTGGAGTGTCTATCACTAGTGCCATTCTATCTACTCCTGTTACCCCAGAAGGGCTGTTACTGAGGTTGCTGCTTTCCTTCACCCATGCCCCTGGTGGCAGGATATTCATTCCAGTACCAGTCTGGAAAGGAGAATTGACAAATGGTCATTTGTCATGCCAGAGGGGCACAGCCCCGAGCAACTCTAGGCTTCAGATTTCTGACTTGCTTGTTTTTTTTTTTTAAAGCTTCTGTTGTGAATTGAGTGATAGTTTTTTGGGAGAACATCAGTTTTGCATTCAACCTATTATATTTTGTTTCATTGCAATGATTGCAATCTTCTATGCAATCTTCATCGGTTAACAGTATTTGCTTCTATTCCCTCTGATTTTTTTTTTTTTTGATGTACACATAAACACTCAGGAATATATAATCATTTAAACAACCAAAGGGCACATTCTGCAAGCCTGCCTCCTGGCCTCCAGCACATAGCCTTTCTTTTTCCATGAGTCTAGAGTCCTTAACTGCTCTGGTGAGGGTCCCACATTCTGCTCCTGCTGATCTCTCTTGCTGGTCCTAGGGTTCTCTGTTCCTGGAATGTAAGATTAACTACTCCCCCCTTTATGTTGCAGAACTTCTATCTTTACAGTTGTGACCATCACAATTAGTGACGCTAACATTTACCTACTATTGAATCAAAAGAATCCTATCCTCATCTCCTTTCACTAGACCTTTCTAGACAACATGATACTTGTTTGATTTTTGAAAAAGTGATTTCACACTTAAAATCTCTGTTCCTAATGACATTAACAGAGTCTTGGTGTGGCGTTATAGGTTAAGCACTGGACTGCTAACCACAGGGTTGGTGGTTCAAATCTACCAATTGCCCCTTGGAAAACCTATAGAGTCTCTGAGTCAGAATTGACTTGACAACACTTAACAACAACAACGACATTAACAGAATTTGCTTTACTCAAGTAAATGTGTTTGTGTATATATTTATGCACCAGTGTGAGAAACAGATAAAATAAAAGGAGGATGAGAGAAAAAGAGAAGGGTTTTGAGAGGAACCAAGTCATGTAAGATTGTAAAAGCTGAGGGTAAGGAATTTGAATTTGTTTACAGAACAAGTAGAAACCATTGGAGTTTCAAGCAGGGAAATGGACATCTTAAGAACATTCTGGCTCTTAATGGAGAATGGATTACAAGGAGGCAAGACTAGAAGCTCAGTAATTTAGTTACTCACAGACTGGAGATTGTGGCTTGAAGCAGGATAGAAATTTAAGCTCACCTTGTCCATTTGTGGATTTAATGCCTGCCATGCAATAGAAGGAGTCCTGGTGTGGCTTTGTGGGTTAATGCACCAAACTGCAAAGTCATTTGAACTTCAAGTTCAGCGGTTCAAGCTCACTAGCCACTCCTCGGAAACCCTATACAGGGTCGCTATGGGTCAGAACCGACTCGATGGCCCTTAACAACAACAGTGCAATAGAAAATCGTATTTCTGTAATTGAAGTTAATTTTATATTAAAATGCTGCTTTACTACTACATGATAAATATATAAAAACTAGAAACTTATAAGTCAAATATATGTAATTCTTGAGTGATTATTGTATTCTTATTATTGTGCTAGGTGCTAGTAAACATAGAGTAGTTAGGATATCATCTGTGACCGTCATTAGCTTACGATCTGGTTCAGTAGATACAATTGGCTCATTTTTCAGATACCTGTTTCATATGCAGTTCTATGGTGTGCCATTCTGTCACATCTGAATTATATTTTCTTCAACATGAATCCACTCCAGCATTTATGTAGCTCATTAGCTACTGTTACATTATTTTCAAAATAATGTTTCATATTTTGAAATAGAACATGTCCCACATGTTTATCTTGTTTCCTAAGTATATTATAACTTTGTTCATATTTTACAATTCATATGTATCCTAAGCCCTAGCACCCTACTTTACATATTGGTGATGGTGGTGATTATGTGCTGTAGTGTTGGTTCCGACTCATAGCGACCCTGTACAGGGTTTCCGAGGCTGTAAATCCTTACGGGAACGGAAAGCCTCATCTTTTTCCCATGGAACAGCTGTAGTTTCAAACTGCTGACCTTGAGATTAGCAGCCCGACTCAACAACCACTATGCTACTTTTCATTATATACTTTTTAATGATTCATAGGTAATATATTCTCATCATTTCTTTGTTACTTTTCTTTTTGTATATGGTAACTTATATGGAGATTTTTTATGTAAATCATAGGACGTATTATTATTAAACATCATATTCACTCAATAAATATTTGAGTACCCTGGACTGGAGTAGGTTTTAAAGACAGTCTACTTGGACACCTGCATGCACGTGCTCGCGCATACCACTGTTAGAGCCCTCATCAGAGTATATTGGTAATTACTGTAATACATTGTTGTCGTTGTTGTTATGTGCTGTGGAGTCGGTTCCAACTCAACAGCGACCCTATGCAGGGTTTCTGAGGCTGTAAATCTTTACCAGAGCAGAACGCCTCATCTTTCTCCCACGGAACAGCTGGTAGTTTCGAACTGCTGACCTTGCGGTTCGCAGCCCAATTTGTAACCACTACGTTACCAGAGCTCCTTACTGTAATACATTAACTAGGTTTTATTCACTTTTAATCCCTCACTCTAAGTACAGTGCCCAGCATGTGGTTGACATTATTAAATTAATGAATGAGTGAATGAAAGAGTAAACCTTAAACACTATAAAAAGGCACCAGGGAATAAATGACATCAAAGGGTTAGAAGTAACAGCTTAGTGTTACTACTTTCAGCTGGGGTTAGGAGCAAGGAAATAAAGGAGGGGTTGACATTAAATGCTGTCATGGTAATGAGACAGGGTTTGAGCTCTGAAGGGTTGTTAGAATTTGGAAAGGTAGAAAAAAAAAATATTGCTCAGGTATATTGTTAATAGTACTTAAAATTGTTTTCTTTGTAAATCTTGTATGAACTTGTTTTACAGACAATGTATTTCAAAGGCATTGAAGCAGGCAAGGTTCCCTATTTTCCCCATGCAGATACTATCATCTATTCCATCTCTACTGCTATCTGCTTCCAGGCAGTAAGTATATAGTATAGGCCTTTTGAAATAAGATAGTTATATTTGTTTCTAATGTGCATTAAACCAATCAATAGAAGACTAAAAACCTGGAAACATTTATGTTTATTACATTTTATGTTATTTTTGTTTTGTTTCAAATCCAAATCCATGAAGAACATGTTAACTTAATGGGCCCGGTCTTGTTTTATGAACATACCACTCTGTAGGTTTAAATTAGAGTGCATCTTATGTAAATGAGTGCTCCATACCTGAGGTAGACTGCCCCGATTTAACTATCTTTCTTCCAGATAAAAGATGCCACGGGCATAGATAAGAACAGTTTTATTTCCTGGGTTTTGCGTAGGGTATGAGGAAGGGGGAGAGGGGAGATCTTGTTTAATAAAAGTATTTTCATTCTGCCTAAACTCTGTAATCATCATCATTAATAATTTTAAGATGCTTGCAAAGTTTTTGGAGCAGCTTTTACTTGCTTTCTCACAATAACACTGCCAATTTGAAAACTCATAGCTGGTGAAATGTCTGCCATGAGTAAATATGTCCTGATAGTAATGACTACTAAATATTATGTTAAAAGTAACATTTATATTTGAAAGTATATTTACAAAGTTTCTTGATAGTTAATGACTTAAGCATAAATATATCATTGCAATAGCTGTCATTTTAAAAATACGATGAGCAATAAAAATACAGCTAGAACTTAATCTGTTGGCTAAAACTGCTGATAATGTTGTCTAGTAAAGTAAGTCTCCAATTCAATGTTTGAATCTCAGGCTGTTATGGAAGTGCAGACTTTGCGGCCATCTTACTGGAAGTTCCTTCTAAGGCTCACTAAGGGCAAGTAAGTGATTATGGTGTTTTTGTTTTATGTAGCATGCATTTCCTTGTTTTGAAATCTTTTGTTGTTGTTGTTGTTAAGTGCTGCTGAGTCATTTCCAACCCATAGCGACCCTGTATAGAGTTTCCAAGGAGCAGCTGGTGAACTTGAACCACCAACCTTGCAGTTCAAATGACTTTGCAATCTGATTCAAAATTCACCAATTTTAAGTTGTCATTGTGATGATTTTCCCCACTCCCACTTTCTCATCCCCCTGGTAATCACCAGTCTTCTTTTGTTTTGATAGATACACCTGTTTCCAGATATATAAGTAGGATCATACAATATTTGTCTTTGTTGTTGTTGTTAAGTGCCATTGAGTTGTATTGTACTTATAGCTACTCTGCATAGGGTTTCTAAGGAGTGCCTAGTGAGTTTGAAACGCCAACCTTGTGGTTCAGATGACTTCGTGGTCCAGTGCTTATCCTACAAAGCTACATCAGGACTCCAAATCGTTATGGGAGCAGAAAGCCTCATCTTTCTCCCAGAAAGCAACTGGCAGAAGCAAGCTGCTGACCTTGAGGTTAGCAGCCCAGTTTGTAACCCACTACATTACCAGGGCTCCTTCAGTGTCTGGTTTACTTCACTCATCCTGTTTTCAGTGCTTACCCACGTATGGATTTCATGAATCAGGATTTCATTTCTCTGTACAGCCAAATAATATCTCACTGTACCCATATACAAAGAGCCCTGGTGGTGTTGAAGGATAAGCACAGGACTGCTAACTGCAAGGCTGGCAGTTCAAACCCACCAGCAGCTTTGTGGGAGAAAGACGAGGCTGTCTGGTCCTGCAGAGATTTACAGCCACAGCAAACCTATAGCAGGGTCACTGTGAGTAGGAATTGATTTGATGGCACTTGGCCTGCCTCGGTGTACCTGTATACACTATGCCCGTACAGGTTTTGTTTATTATCTGTTGATGGGTACTTGAGTTGTACATCTTTCAGTTTTTGTGAATGATGCTGAAATGGACATTGATATACATGTGTCATTTTGAGTCGTTGCTTTCAATTACGGTGTTTGAACCAATCATAGAAAAAGAAGCAGTTTCTATAAAATGATTGTGAAACTTTTTGTTTTCGTGAGGGACTGTTCTTTCTATGGTAAAGTGGATATTGAGATATGAATCAAATATGACGAACTTTCTATGGTAAAGTAGATACTGAGCTATGAATCAAATATGATAAACTTAATAAAAGTATTTTACTATTCTGTTCTATGTAGTATTTGAGCTATTTGAAGTGATCTAGATTAAAATCATTTTATTAATTGATAATTAGTTGCTACATAGCACTGTAAGTCTAATTTAAACCTAACCTTACTCTGTTGAGTCTTAGAAATTTGAAAATCTGTGTGTTATTGGGGTCCTGGTGTGGTGCTGTGGGTTAATGCACTGGACTGCAAAGTCAGTTTGAACTACAAGGTCGGCGGTTCAAGCTCACCAGCCACTCCTCAGAAACTCTATACAGGGTCGCTATGGGTCAGAACTGACGGAACAGCACTTAACAATTTGCCTTATAATTGTTAAATATATACACATTTGGATGTGCTTTCTTTTAATTGTGAAATATTATGATGCCAATTTTGATATTAATTTAACTTACATTTTCCAAAAAATCTTAGAACTAAAATGTGGCATGTTTGTCAACTCGGAATACAGTCTTTGAGAGTTTTTGCCCCATTGTTTTTAGTTAGTGTCCTGTGATTCCATTCATCACAAAAATTGTAATGAACTTGTTCTGTGTGACACAATCTAGTAGAAATAACTCTAAAAATATTTAAAATAATGATGGTGATATCTGAGGTTTCAGTCCTGGGGATTTTGACATTAAATAAAATATGGTACAGTGAATCTTGAGGAAGCATGTCTGTATGACTTCTGAATCAGTAGTTGACTTTAGGTCTTATACCATATTGGCCTTTTTTCCTGGCTCACGAAACGTAAGTCAGTTAGTATGAATTATTTTATTTTTTTAACTTTCATTAAGAATTTGTTGACTGTCTCTTCTGTTTTACAGGTTTGCCGTCATGAACAGAAAAGTTCTTGATGTTTTTGATACTGGTGCATCTAAACACTTTCAGGATTTCATTCCCAGGCTGGATCCAAGATATACGACTGTAACACCAGAGTTACCCATAGAATTTTCTTGAAGATGACTGTAATTTATTAATGTGACTAAATGTTTCATTATCTTATCCTGGAGAATTAATTATGTTGAACACAAAGAGAGGAGCCTGAGCTTGAACTTCAGTGTTATTTCAGTGAGAGATGTTCTTTTTGTGTTTTTCCTACCAATCAGAAATACTGAAGCTTTTTAGGAAGGTCTTGCTTAATAATTAAGCTCCCTCTGTAGATGGAATCGGATTCTGGATCACCTTAGTGGTTGTCATAATATATTATCGATTAAATTATGTCCATAAGCAATTTAAATAATCTATGTAGAATTGTAATAACAAATAAGAATATACTTAAAATTACTTTAAAAGATGTCTTTGGTTCATTCCAATATAATTCTTGGTCACAGCTAAGAATGTTTCTACATCTTAGGATTTTTAAGGATCCACGGGTACATGGATTTGGTCTTTTTTTTTTTTTTTTTAATTTTTGATCAATAACTCTAGTGGTCAAAGAATATGGATTTGAAGTAATTCTTCACAAAAAATGCTGCTTTAGTATAGAGCAATTTAGTTGGAGTGAGTGGCCATTCTTACTTCAGGGATACAAATGTGAGTCTCATATCATTTGGATGAATGCCATGATATCCTTGCTCTTTCTCCCACTGATAAATCATCTCTGTCTGCGTGACCATTGGGCTCTTTGGCAGCTCAGGTTAGGAACCAATGGAAATTAGTACATCTGGTAAAGTTGAAATGTCTTTTACAGAAGCATTACACTTGAATATTTCAAAACATGAAGTTCCTTGTACACCTCCTTCATATTTATTATGTGTGTTTTCATTTATAAGGACTGAATTCTTTATATCTAAGTTTGTGTATCATTGTTGTTTTAGTTGGGATCAGAAGCCTATAGAACTAAAATAGTTTTGGCAAGTTCGACAGTTTCTTTCTTCTCAACTGTTTCACCAATATAAATGGATGCTTCACAACTAAAAACGAACATAAAAATCCACTATTTGGATTTAGGCCCTCTCCAGCCTCTATTTAAAGAAAATAATTATTATCACCATTTTTGCTATATTCAAATAAAGAAGTTACAAAATATAGTTACTGCTGATTATGAAAGTTAGTTCAGGACAGCTGTGACTGAAACTTTCTAGAGATTTTCAGGGAAAAGTTTTACTTTTCTAAGCTAATAAAAGGTTTAAATGGTTGGTATCTACAAGTATGTAACATATCAGGATGATAGTATATTTTTTTAATATAATTTGTTGCTGAAAAGTTTTTAGACCATTGTGAATTATGCAGCAGAACTTGTGTTGCAAAAGGAATTACACAGACTTTAAAAATGCTTAATCTCCCATATTCAATTTCATGAAGTCCTGTATACTTCTATTTATATGTAATTTTATCCTTGGTTGTTATGGCAAATTGAAACTGAACAAAAAGACAAACTCTGACATCTTGGTAACAGAGAGAGCTACTCTGATTTGACCAAAACTTTGCGTAGTGATTAATGTATTAGACTTGACTTGTATCTTCAGGCAATACTGTTAAGGGTTTGTTTTGGTTTCAGACTTCAAAAATGGTTAATAAATTGCATTTAAAACTTTTATTCATTAGAATCAAAATGATGATTGGTACTGTATTTACTTTAAAAATGAAGTACAGCAGTGAGAAAGTCCTGCTCCCTGTACCTCATTCTCTCTGCTCAGAAATTATGTGTGTAGTATTTTTCTGTCAAGTTAAAAGAAAGCCATTTTAATCCGTAAATTATATTGTGTTTATTGAAATTAAAAGAGTATAAAATTAAAAGGCATATTCTACTGAAATTTGCTGAGATTGTTTAGTAAAATTTTGCTGGTCAAAATGGTGCATTTCTATGATTTCCTTTTTTTTTAAACACAAATTACAGTCACCTTTTATTTCCTATAAAATGTAAAATGAAATCCATCATAAAGCAGAATAAAATAATGAGTGTATCATTTCATTGAATAGTTAACTAATTTGCAACCATGAATAGAGAAATCTGGTGTGATTTCATTGACACAGGCAGCAAAGTGTTACTCTTAAGCAAACACAAAGAAATTTTTGTTTGTTCTTAAAGACAATCAAAATGGCAATCCTTCTACCTCTAACTATTCACATATTGATTGACAACTTCTTGACATCATAAATAAAGTCAAGTAGATCTTTCTGTGCCAAAACCTTGTTTTTTAGTTCATTTATACAATGAATAAATCTCTCCTATGGCAAGTTTCTACTAGAACTGGTTTCATTAAATATTAATGTGCTCCCTTAGTCTTTTTGGCATCTTTCTGTGCTCTAAGAAACAGTACATTTGGAGCAGTGATATAATTATTGTCTCCTTTCTTTTTCCTATATCACTAAAACCCTAGAGCTGATGCCAGCCAAGTAAAGGCCATAACTAGAAGAGAACAAATTGTTTCAAATCTATTAGATTCTAACTAGTTTTCAACCAGTTTCAGTGACTATTGTTAATTTCTGAAATAAAATTTTTGAGTTGGATATATTTTTTTCCATAAATGTCTCTGGTTTCTTCTATAATTTTTTGATAGCTAAGTACTGTAGGGTAGGATAAGCTCTGGACTGCTGACTGCTAGGTCAGCAGTTCAAACTCATTAGCCATTCCTTGAAAGTCCTATAAAGGAAGGGTCACTATGAGTTGGAACCTACTTGACTGAAGGGTCACTATGAGTTGGAACCTACTTGACTGAAGGGTCACTATGAGTTGGAACCTA
>NW_006408592.1:371506-375331 GCF_000296735.1 Chrysochloris asiatica | reverse complement strand
TCACTATGAGTTGGAACCTACTTGACTGAAGGGTCACTATGAGTTGGAACCTACTTGAGTTGAACTTACTTGACATAACAATAACAATAAATATAATTGTTTTAATTTGGAATAGTTTCTGTTAATTTGGAGTTTTATCTGTTTGCTCTTTGCTCTCAGATGTTACAATTGACTTTTACCTAGGATGACATGCATTTTGTGATAGAACCAAAGGGGCAGTTGTCCATCATTTTCTTGCCTGGTTGAGTAAGAAAATTAAGAAGCCCTAATAGCATAGTGGATTACAAGCTGGACTCAAACTGAAGTTTTACAGCTTCGGAAACCCTATACAGTGTCGCTGTGAGTTGAAACTGACTTGATGGCACACCACCACCACCTAAGTATTCATCTCCTTGGGGAGTGTGACTAAGCTAACATTTGACTGAGTTGTTAATCCTAGCAAAATTAATTGTGCTTGTGCTTCTGAATCCTTTGCAATGCATGTTGTTGTTAAGTGCAACCCTGTATAGGGTTTCCAAGGACCAGATGGTGAGCTTGAACCACCGACCTTGCAGCTCAGAAGCTTTGCAGCCTGGTGCATCCACAGCACCACAGTGAAAATCAGTTTTGTTTACTCTAAGGGAGATTTGAACATTTGCCTAAATTGCATCGAAAGTTTCCTGTGGTGGCAGCCAAGAAGTCCCTCGGCAGGGTCAGAGGAGAAATGCCCACTAGAAGTGATCAGAGCATTCTTTCTGTCTTTCAACCAGATAAGCCACAAAGCCCAGAGATTCCTTGAGTTCTTCCTATGATTTATTTATTTATTTATTTATTTATATTTTTTAAAGGTCTTTATTGTGGATTGAGTAAAAGTTTACAGGGCAGATCATCAGTTTTACATTCAACAAATCATACACCTTGTTTCATTACAAAGATAATAATCCCCACCATGTGCCATCAGTTAACTGTATTTCTCTGTTCGCTTAAGCTTTTTTTTTTAAAAAAATAAAAAAACACGTCACTCAGGCATATATAATAGTTTACACCAACAAAGGACACATTCTGCAAGTCTGCCTCCTGGACGCCTTTCTTAATCCTTCTCTTCCCATGAATCTAGACTCCACAGTTGCTCCCTCTTTCCATGCCCCCATCTCTGCCTCCATCTCTGGTGTCACTGCTTCTCTGGATAAGACCTTGCATTCCACTTGTATTCTTCTCCCTTGATGGTCCTAGGGTCCTTTGTTTCTGGACTGTAAGATTAACTACTCCCCTGTTTTTGTTAAAAAACTTCTACCTTTACAGTTGTGACAGTCACAATTGGTCATGATAACAATTACTCCCTATTGAATCATATGAATCTTTTCCCCATCTCTTTTCACCAGACCCATCTAGACAAGATGAAAGCTATTCAGTGGGGACTCTTTCTTTCCCCCCACATTCTTAAGCTAAGCTCCCTCTTGAAACCTTGTAAGCCAGTCACTTCGTGCCTTTATTGCCCCCTCATTTTAGGTAGCCAATGTCTAAGTTGCCCGTCCCTATCTACCCTGTGTACAGAGCAGATAGCTGATTTATTTTTATATTTTTTTCATTCAAGTAGAAAGTGGTATGACACACCAACCAAGTCCATCAGAGCAAGAGCATTCATTTCTGACTTTGTGACTATTTGATAAACTTTATCTTCCCTACAACTTTGACCTTTGGCTGTTCATCACCCCAGTATTCATTTCAGAGAGTTTAGGTAACTGAAACTGTGTGACCAAAGAAATAAAATAACAGCAAAAGAAAGTTTTCTGTAGAGCTGGACTGAGACTGTGGTGAGTAATGATGACCCTCTTTGTGGAAGCTCTGGAGACTAAAGAGTTACCATCATCTCCATCCTGTGCCTTTCTTTGTTTTTGTTTGTTTGTTTGTTTGTTTTACTTTTTATTTTAGTTTGGTTGAATGTTTACAGAGAAAATTTGTTTTCCATTCAACAGTTTATACATGTTTTGTGATACTGACTGCAATTCTTTCAATGTATTATCACTTGTTCCACGTCCTCTTAGAGTTCCTCATTTCCATTTGTTCTTTCCTTCCCTTCCTGCCTTCTGTGCTTTGGTTTTGGACAAATGCTGCCTTGCGGTCTTACGTGGTTGATTGTACTGTGGCGTTCATTCTGCCGAGGCATTATAATTCACTTAATAGGCCTGTCTGTTGTTTAGCTGAAAATTAATCCCCAGGGGATGGGTTCAGTTTCAGGCTTAACAAATGTCTATAGGCCACAATCTTGGAGGCTCCACTAGAGTAATTCTTATACACCCGCAAACCTGGGTCTTATTTATGATTTTTAATTTTGTTCGACTTTTTTTTAAACCTTCACTGTCTAGGACCTTCTATTGTGATGTGACTGTTGGTAGATGAGCACCATTTAGTTGTTAGGGTCTCAGGGCTGTGGAAGTTGTGATTTCTTTAGACTAATTATTTTGTTGAGTCTTTGATTTTCTTTAATTTTTTGTGCCCCAGCTGAGGATTGACCAATTTGTTGTTGTTGCTGTTAGGTTCCATCGAGTCTGTACCGACCCTTAGTGAACTTATGCACAGCAGAATGAAACACTGCCCAATCCTGGGCCAACCTCACTAGTGTTGCCACACTTGAGGCCATTGATGCTGCCACTTGGCCAATCCATCTGGCTGGGGGTCTTCTTCTTTTTCTCTGACCCTCCACCTTACCAAACACCCTTCTCCAGCGACTGGTCCCTCCTGACAATATGTCCAAATTATGAGAGATGAAGTTTGGCCATCTTGGCCTCTAAGGAACACTGGCTGCACTTCTTCCAAAATGGAGGATCTATTGGGTTTTTTTGGCAGCCCATGGCACTTTCAATATTCTCTTCCAACACCATAACCAATAGTAGTATCTTAAATGTGTGCTTTTCTTCTTACAGCCCTTTACTGTTGTTGCTTTATCTAGACCTGAGTTCCTTCTTGTAGAATTAGTAAGGAAAGGGGTAATAGGGACTAAAGTAACCCTAAAATCTGGATACAGGCATACCTCATGTATTCTCTTTTGCTTTGTTGCGCTTTACAGGTACTGCAGTTTTGTTTTCTTCTTTTAACAAATTGAAGGTCTGTGGCAACCCTGCGTGAAGCAAGTCTATTGGCACCTTTCCCCCCAACAGTATGTGCACACTTCATGTCTCTGTGTCACACTTTGGTAGTTCTCACAATATTTCAAACTTTTTAGTAATACAATTGCATGCTTAATAGACTGCAGTATAGGGTAAACTTAACTTCTATATGCACTGAGAAGCCAAAAATTTGTGTGGTTTGCTTTATTGTGGTATTTGCTTTTATTGCAGGTTCTAGAACCAAGCCCACAGTACAGGTTTGCCTGTATTGACTCAGACTGTACTGTGCGGTAGGATATGGGGGCCTCGGGGTTGAAACTGTACTTCTGTTTCAGGCTGTATCTTCAGGTAACTTGTAATAGCTCAGCAGTTGTGAAAAGTGTAGCTTCAAAGAAAAGAGCCTGACATTTGTATATGACTTCTAGAAGCAGAGGACATGATGTAGCATGTATTGAAGGACTATATTGGGGGAGTTAGTGGCCTAAAATATATAGCTGTGATGGCTACAAATGTGTGTTGTTTTACACTGAGAAGAAAGGGTGTGCTTTTTTTTTTGTAGTTGTTTATTCTCTTCTTTTTTTTTTTAAGGTTTTTATTGTGGATTGAGTGAAAGTTTACAGGGCCGATCATCAGTTGTACATTCAACAAATCATACACCTTGTTTCATTACAATGATTATAATCCCCTCTGTGTACCAACAGTTAACAGTATTTCTCTCTATTCACTTTAGCGCTTTAAA
>NW_006408592.1:362565-370356 GCF_000296735.1 Chrysochloris asiatica | reverse complement strand
CCCAGGATCGGACATTGTTTCGTTCTGCTGTGCATTGGGTCGCTATGAGTCGGTTCCGACTCAATGGCACCTGACAACAACAACAACAGAATGATTTGGAGAGTACTTACACAGATGTGATAAGTAATCTTTGTATGAATGTGGTCCTTTATTTCTAGGACAGTCCATCTCTTTTCTTCTCAATAGTCCTATAACATCACTTGACTCTGGAATAGATTATGCCTAGATGGAAGGGACAAGAATTAATTTCCTATTTCCTATTGTGTTCTCCACTTCCCTTCCATCTCTCTTTACCCCTGTGTCCTAAGTGAATACTGTATCGGGCTTTCTTCCCCATTCCTGCAGGCCTGAAGAGCCTGGTATGGCAATAAGCTCGGACACATGCATCATCTAACCAACGGTAAAAGCATCAGGACCAGATGCCATTTTACTGCTTTCTCCAGTTCTCAAAGCTCTGCAGTTTGCTTGACTTCCCATCAGTTTTCTGTTTCATTTTGCTCCCTCACAAAGTAAAGCATAACTACTGAGTCATGTCAAAACTCTCCAGATTGTAGGTAACAGGATGTTCCCTGATCTGGACATGCTTTTACCTGTGTGGCTTTAATTCAGGTCCCTCTCTGTGGCCCTGGAGTTCTAAATCAACCAAGAGTGGACCTGTCGACCTGTTGGCTGAATTTACCTTGAAGTATTACTTCCTTGGGTCCCTTCATTTGGACCAGGCAATCTCTGTGGCCCATTTCTTATGTCTATTAAACTTTACTTGTCTATCAATCAACTGCTTATATTTTTGTTTTCATACATATTTTGGTCCTTTTAGGCTATAAAAGCTTTTGTACCAGAGGTCTAAACAGGAAGTACACCCTGGGATTGACCATGATGAGGTGGGGATACCAAAAGGATGACAAAAAAAGTCTCTGCACTTGCATTTCAAGCTTTATGTCTTCCCTCCAGTTTCTTTCTTTACTTTCCTCAGTTTGTATTTTCCTATCATATCTTTTCAATTTATTTCTTCAGTTTGAGCTCTCAAGGAGAAAAAAGATACTTATTTTCCTATCTAGTTCAAGAGAAATGAAGGTGAGGACCAGTAAAGCCATGCAGCCTACATGTAAGCATCAGTTTTTCTCTTGGTCTAACTGAGGAAATGTCATTAAGTCTGTGAGAAAAAGAGACTGTTGCCCATCCCCTCAGAAGTGAGCCAGAGGAATTCAGTGAATGTGGGATGAGGGAGAGACATGCATGATGGTCTATGAAGTTAGGGAGAGGGATCGCTTTTGAGTAGAATAGTGGTTATGAGTTGGGCTGAGGTCAGCAGTTGGAAACTACCAGCTGTTCTGTGGGAAAAAGATGAGGCTTTCTCCTCTCATAAAGATTGATAGTTTCGGAAACCCTATGCAGGGTCACTGTGAGTCGGAACCGGCTCCATAGCATACCACCATCACCACCACTGGTCACAATGCATTCCACAGTCAAGTGATATGTTACGAGGGATTGTTGAGACTGACTGTCCTGGAAATACAGCTCCCCCCCCTACCCCCCGGGCCCCAAATCTGAACTGTCTGGTGGTATGTGCATGCCTGTAAGAGTTACTATAAATATAAACCCTTTGGCGGCAAAGGGTCAAACTGGGTATTGACTAACAAAGTGCTTTGCTCAATACGAATCCTTTGTGGCACAAATGACTGTCCTTGTGATGCTTACCAGAGCAGTTATTGCCTCATGAAATTGAAAATGCGTTAAGAGAAGTTTTATATAAACCGTCTTTAATTGCCTCCACTTAAAATTTAGTTTGTAAAATAGGTGAAATCTGTCAAACTGCAGGAAGAAGTTACATATCAAAAGTTCCTGTAATTTTCAAGCTGCTAAGACCTAACAGAGCAGGGTAAATAAATCAGCAAAACTAAAAGTCTAGTTATTTCATCTAGATATCCTTTTTTGTTTTTGCCATTGCTGTTTATACTAGAACACTTCCTGTAACTTAAAGTTAGAGGATTAAAGTTCACAAATGGGAGTGCAGCCATAGCTAACTGCTTACTTACTGACTGACTCTGTAATTCTTTCCCATGTTGATAGAACACTGATTTTCTTAGTGGCAGCAACATGGCCAACCCCAGGGGATGGACCACAGTTGTCTAGGTGTTCCTGGCACTTCTTTCTTGTCTAGATTCTCACATTTCCAAGCAGTCTTTCTTCTCAAGGCTGTTCTCCTGGGAAAGAGATTGCTCTTCAATGAAAGGAAAGCTTTCTCTGTTTCCTCCCTTCTTTTGTTATTCAGGACCTAGATTTAGTTAATGGAGTCTGGATCCATGGCAACTATCTAGCAAACTTGAAATGAAAAGTTGTTTTTGTGAAGTGTCTGCAAGTCGAATGCAGCCCATAGCGACCCTGTATAGGGTTTCTGAGGAACAACTGGTGAGTTTGAACTGCCAACCTTGTAGTTTGCAGTCCAGTGCTGATCCTACACCAGGATGAAAGGTATGAGGACAAAAACCCCATGGTATTGGAGATTTTGGACCAGACATACAGAAAGAGCCGTCCTCACAGATGACACTCATATGCCACTGACTCGGTGCCAGTAACCATATGCCTCTGAGCATTTTGGGAAAGCAAGCCTGTCACTTAATGCCCTATTAGTCAAGAATTCTGTTACTTTCAGCTCCAAATATTCCTCAGTGGTACATTCCTATCCTATATAGATCAGACTTAGGTTCATTTCCTACTTGATTTAGAAATCTCTTTTTTTTCTCTTCTATTTCTACATACTCGTATATCCTGAAATAGTCAACTGTCTCCACTGGGAAGGTTTTGCAAATCTTTTAAATCTCCTCCCGTAAAGATTGATGGTGTGCCATGGAGTCGATTCCAACTCATAGTGACTCTGGATTATTGGGTTCTAAGGCTGTAAATCTTTATGGGAACAGAAAGCCACATCTTTCTCCCGAGGTAAGGCTGGTAGATTAGAACTGTCGAACTGCTGACCTTGTGGTTAGCAACCCAATATATAACCCACTACACCACCAGGACTCCTTCCTGTTAATATTACATCCTTAAAAATCCTATGCAGCAATTCTGCTCTGTTCAGTAAGGTTGCAATGAGTTGGAATGAATTTGGTGACACCCAACAACAACCTGTAACAGCTTGCTTATAGCTTCCTTTAAGCACATTTACATTTGATTCTAAATAGCTTTGCACTCACCTATTGCTCCTTTAGATTGTAGTATTTAGTCCAAGAGTAGAGATCACAAAAGTTAAGTCTTTATTGGGAGTATGGGAGTGGATGGGTGAGGGTTGAAATTTGGGTAGAGGTGGCTTTCTCAGCATCTGCCTGCCGAATTCATGCTAACTTTATATAGTCTGCCAACCAAGCATGTACTCTTAAGCTGTCCCTGGAAAATAATATCCTTACAACCGATTTTATAAATACCTAAACAAATTGGCTTCTATTACTATCTTAGAAGCTTTTGGAGCCAGTTTGGCTTCAAGTCTTAGAGAAATAATTTGTCATCTGTTTCATTGTTTGCTTTTTCCTGATAGATCTGGGATTCTGGACTCTAACCCATTTTAAAAAGAAGAAAAATGCTGCCAAATCCAAACCAGAAGTAGATAGGGGAGGACACAATGCTTTCTCTTCCCACGCAGCTTCACAGGGTAAAAATGCACAGGCAGTTTGCCCAGAATTGCATTCGGTGTCTGGCTTTTCAGTAGCATAGTACGATTGAAAAAATACAAAATAGAATGATTTATACAACAGGGAAGATTTTAGATATTGGAGAGAGGGAACTGCTCGGGATCACTCTTAACAATGCAGCCAGGGCCCTAACAATAACTTCCTTTAAGGGTCATTTTCAGGGGACAATATAGTAAAAATTTATTGTAGAGTTTATAACATATGTCAAAATTAAACAGAATAAAAATCATACTAAGTTTAGTAGGGGGCAAATGAAGTATGTATTGTAAGATTCTTGTTCTATATGTGAAGTGGTGTGATATTACTTGAATTTATCCCAGCTATAAAGATTAAAGATATTTATTATAAAAACCCTAAAATAACTCCCCAAAATAAATTATAGCTAGTTAGCCAACAAAATATTACAATGGAATCATGAAAATCCAAAGGAATGCATAAAAAGCATTGAAAAGGGGAATGAAGAACAGATGGGGTAACTAGAAAACAAATTAAATTTAGCCATAGCCTGGTGTGGCGCTGTAGGATAAGCTCTGGACTGCTAACCAAGCAGTCAGTGATTCAAACCCATCAGCTGCTCCATGGGAGAAAGATGAGGCTTTCTGCTCTGACAAAACTTACAGCTTCGGAAAACCCCTGGGGCAGTTCTGCCTGGTCCTATAGGGTCACTGTGAGTCAGAAGTGACCGGTTGGCAATGGGATTCGGGTTGATTTTTATATCAATTGTTGTTTTGTTAAGTGCCGTGGAGTCAGTTCCAACTCATAGTGACCCTGCACAGAGTTTCCGAGGCTGTAAATCTTTACGGGAGCAGAACGCCTCAGCTTTCTCCCGCAGAACAGCTGGTAGTTTGGAATTGCCAACCTTGAGGTTAGCAGCCCGATTCCATAACCACTTTGCTACAGAGTTCCTTTTTTATAGCAATAGTTACATTAAATGTTAATTATCCAGACATCCGGTTCAATAGTTACATTGTTGTTGTTGTTGTTGTTGTAAAGTACTGTCGAGTCGGTTCCAACCCATAGCGACCCTGAACATTAAATGTTAATTATCCAGACCTTCAGTGAAAATGCAAAGATTGTCAGATGGAACAAAATATCAAGATCCAACTGTATGCTACTTTTGTTGTTGTTAGTGCCGTCGAGTTGGTTTCGACTCACAGCAAACCTGAATAGGGTTTCTGAGGAATGGCTGGTAAGCTTGAATCTCTCACCTTGTGGTTCAATCTGACTTTGCAGTCCAGCCCATTAGCCTGCAGCATCATGCTACCTACTCCACCGTAATTATAAAGACACAACTGATGTTAAGCATCATTCCAAGTCAAAACCATTGCAATAGGCATAAAAAAGAAATAGAACCATCCAAATTAGAAAGCAAAAGTAATGCTGTCTTTATTGATATATAATATCTATGTAGAAAATCATGCAGAATCTATAACAAAGTTACTATAATTAATAAAGAAGTTTTTCAAGTTGATTCGAAAATATATTTTGAAATGCAAAGGATCCAGAATAGTCTAAATTACTTTGATAAAACAGGAACAAAGTAAGGGGCTTTTGCCACCTTATTGTGTGTATCATATTCTTATCCTCCACGTCCTGTCTGTCAGTTTGTCATACTGTGGTGTTTGTGCTGCTATGATGCTGGAAGCGATACCACCAGCTTATCAGATATCAGCAGGATCTTCCATGATGGGACAGGCCTTAGGGGAACTTCCAGGCTAATACAAACTAGAAAGAAAGGCCTGGTGATCTGCTTCTGAGAATTAGCCTGTGAGAACCCTATGGGTCCCAACAGAATACCTGCCTTTCTAGCTTGGGACCATCTTCAGAAGGAATCAGTTGATGGAGGAGAGGACTATGATTGGTGAAGAAGAGGGCCAACCTCGGTGAGATAGATTGGCAAAATAGCCACAATGATTGACCCTAACATGCTGTCAACTGTGAGGATGGTACAGGACCAGGCCTTGTTTTGTTATGTTGTATATAACAAACACATGAATATACAAATCATAAGTTACACAATGACAACTATCATACTTAGACTGTTGTCATTACTGCAATCAAGTCAGTTCTGACACATAGCAACCCTCTGTAGGGTTTTTGAGGATTGGCTGGTGAGTTTGAACCACCAACCTTGTAGCTAGCAGTCCAGTGCTTATCCTACAGCGCCACACCAGGACTCCTTGCTTATATTTATTATAAAGTTACCATAGTGTTGGTATAGCAATAGACAGCTATCTCGACTGAATATAATAGAGTCCGGAAATCAACCCAGACGTATGTAATTACTATTTACATAGTATATAGGAATCCTGTGGGGAAAGAACCATCTCTTCATCAGTGATGCTGTAACAGCTGCATAGCCAGATGCAAAACAGTGAACTTTAACTCTTGTTACAAAAGTTAACTCATACTACGTATATACAAGGAGGCTTAAAAAAATTCGTGAAAAAATTCCATTGTATTTTAATTCCATTTTCCCACGAACTTTTTGAAGCACTCCTGTGTCTAACACCTTTAGTTCAAAATGTCTCATATACTTAAAGGTAAAACCAAACACTGTATAAAGATTCTACTTTACACTTTTTTAAAGTTTTAAGTTTTTTCTACAAGAAAGAAGTTTTGTGACCTTGGGTTAGGTAAAGATTTATTAGCTACACATCAAGAGGACAACATATACAAGGAGAAAACTGATAATTAGGTTTCATCAAAATGTAAAACTTTGGCTCTTCAAAAGATATTTTTAAAAGAATAAAAAGATAAGCCATGTGTTATGAGTTGAATGGGTCCTCCTAAAAACTATCTGGAAATCCTAATCTCTAGTATTTGTGAATGTGACCTACAGATAAGATTCTTGCAGATTAAGTTACCAGGGGACCATCCTGCAGCAGGCTGGGCCTTCTTGAGAGTGAGTGGTGTTCTAATCTAAAAGGAGAAGAGATGCAAACAAACACACAGAGGGAGTGTGGCCATGTGGAGATGGAGGGAGCAATTGCAGTTGTGCTCTCACAAGCCAACAACTGCCAGGGCTTCCAGAGCCTAGATGAGGCAAGGGAGGATCCTCCCCTAGAGACTTTGGAGGAACATGACCCAGCCAATACCTTCAGAGCAGTGAGAAAATTAATGTCTGTTATTTTAAGGCACACACTTTGTCGTAATTTGTTATGGAAGCCTTAGGAAACTATATTGGGAGAAAATATATTTGCAAATTATATAGTATAGGACTTTACCCACAATACTGAACTCTCAAAACTCAATAATAGGAGAGCAACCCAGTTTTTAAAATGGATGAAAGATACTTGGATGGATGACAAATAAGCACATGAAAAGATACTCAACAAATTAAAGCCAGAATGAGATAGCACTGTGCACTCACTAGTCAAGCCATCAAGTTGATTTCAACTCATGGCAACCGCATGTACTTCAGAATAAAATTGGCTATAATCCTATTGAAACAGATCATCATGGCACCACTGTTTAGTGCTGTCGAGTCCATTCTGACTCATAGTGACTCTGTATGGAGTCCTGGTGTGGTGCTGTGGGTTAATGCGCTAGACAGCAAAGTCGGTTTGAACCATAAGGTTGGTGGTTCAAACTCACCAACTGCTCCTAGGAAACCCTATACCAGGTTGCTATGGATCAGAATCTATTCAACAATAGTGTTTCCAAGGAGCAGCTGGTGGGTTTGAACTGCCGATAGAATGACTATGGTTAAGAAGACTACCAAATGCTGGGAAGATGTGGTGCTGCTCAAATTCTCATCTATGGTTCATGAGAGTAGCATGTTTGGAAAATAATTTTTGGTGCTTTCTTAAAAAGTTAAATAGTGAAACACATGACCCAGGTATCCAACTCTAGGGTTTTTTAAAAAAATTTTTATTGTCAATTGAGTGATAGTTTACATGGAAGAACATTGGTTTTACACTCATCCTGTCGTAATTAGTTTCATTGCAATGATTACAATCCCCTCCATGAATTATTATTTAACGGTATTTGCTTCTATTCCCTCTATTGTATTTTTGGATGCACACAAAAACATTCAGGAATATATAATCACTTAAACAACAAAAGGGCACATTCTACAAGCCTGCCTCCTGGCCACCAACAC
>NW_006408592.1:341246-362162 GCF_000296735.1 Chrysochloris asiatica | reverse complement strand
TCCCTCATTAACCCTGTGTGTAGAGGGGATAGGATTGATCTTTGATATGAAGACTCCTTCCCTCTCAGTTGGTATTTTCAGTTAATACATTGATAAGCATAGGCCACGACGTTCATCCATTTGTAGCAATTTACACTCGTTTCCTTTATAAAAAATTTGTTTTATCTTCCTCTAGTTGAATTCTGATCATTAAGCCATCAAAGCTAGGTCAAATGGGTACTATCTGCAACTTTGGACTTTCTTGTGAGTCTCCCCTCACTTTCTATCAGCTGATCTATCACTCTCAGCTCTAGCCCTCTGTGGCTATGCACTTGTCCACGGGCTCAGGCATCCCCAGGTCTCACCACAGTTTGGACCAACCAGCCCTTCCTTTTCTCTCTCTCATCTCCAGGTCGACAGGAGTCTATGGAACGTGGTCGAACTCAGCCCATACCTTCATGACTGCCTTCCCCCACTTCCACTCACCAGTAGACCAATGTGGTCAGCAGCATGTCTTCCCTTTGAGTTTCAGTCTTGGAGTGGGCCGTTTGTCCTGAACGGACTTTATTGATTGCTTTGGTGACTCCCTGGAGAACAACGGCTTTTTCTTTGTAGTAGTCCATCAGACTGCCATAGTTGTTTTTGATTTCAAGTCTTTCTTTCAAGAAGTATATCTATTCCTCTAGCTGCTCCAGGCTGCAATCCTAGGTTTTTACATGAGAGAAATGAAAGCTTATACCCATTCTAAATACTTGTGCATGAATGCTCATGCATTATACAAAAAGTGGAAACAACCCACATGTCTTTGAATAAGTGAATGGATAAACATGGTTTAGCATATTCATGCAATAAACTATTCAGCAGTATGAGGGGGATTCAAAAGTTCTTGGAAAAATGGAATAAAGGGTAATGGAATTTTGCCATGAACTTTTTGAAGTTCTAAGGAGGCCACCTGGCACCCAGAGGGTGCTCAGTAAATTTTAATGAACTTTACTATAACTTTGCAACAACTCCCCTGGGTTCCGGCATATGGCTTTACGAAATCCTACGTGGTCCCAAATGAAAAGCCTACACGCAAGGAATGAACTAGTGATACATACAACATGTTACACATTTTTGAAAGAAGCCTTTCTATTGTGAAATATGACATGTATAGGATAAAATTGCGCTCTTCCTCTCCCATTACACAACTCACACAAAAAAGATTCAGTGTTTTACCAGAAAACAAATGAAGAAATAGAACACCCAAATCAGGAAACAGAACACTGCTAGCACCAAGGAAGCCGTCCTATTACCACACTCTAACCTCTCTGCAGAGATGACCATTGCCTTTTAGGATAATCACAACCTTCTTATTGTGGTTAAGTGCCTTTGAGTCAGTTCCCACCCATGCAGAGACTTTGTTAAGGGTTTCCTAGGAACAGCTGGTGGATTTGAAATGCTGACCTTGTGGTTCGCAGTCCACTGCTGATCCTACAGCACTACCTCAGAAGTCCACCCACCTTATTTATTAAGTGCCACTGAATCAGTTCTGACCCATACTGAACGTGTGTAGGGTTTCCAAGGAGTGACTGGTAAGCTTGAACCATGGGCTTTTTGGTTCAAACTGACTGTGCAGTCCAGCACATGAACCCACAGCACCACACCAGGACTGAACCCAGAAAACAAATGAAGGTATTCTTCAGTCTACTATGGATTAATGTGTCAAAGTATTGCATTTCATGTAAATAATATTATGCAATGTGCATTCTTTTTTATATAGCTTCTTTTACTCAGCTTTAGACTTATTATAATGTACATTGTTCATTTTCATTTTGTATATTACTCCGAATATGTTGTTAAAAGCCACCAAGTCAGTTCTGACTCATAACGATCCTATATAGGGTTTCCAAAGAGCTACTGGTGGGTTTGAACTGCTGACCTTGTAGTTCACAGTCCAGTACTTATCCTACAACACCACACTCGGACTCTGAATTTCTCCAAATATACTGTCATTAAGTGATGGTGAGTCGATTCCAGCTCGTAGTGACCGGTACAGGGTTTCCAAGGAGGAACTGGTGGGTTTGAACCTCTGTCCTTGTAGTTCACAGTCTAGTACTTATCCTACAGCGCCACACCTGGAGTCCACTCCAAATCTATACTACTAGAAATGTATCTTGGTGGTTTCACATTTAGGACTATCACAACTACCACTAACATTCTTATACATTTGTTTGGATTCCTGTGCACACTTCTGTAGGTTAGTTAGCTACATAGGGGTGGAGCTACTGAGTATATCTTCAAGTATATTTGATGTCATACTGTTTTCCAAGGTGGTTTTTCCAGTTTACACTGCCACAGAGCACTTAGACTGCTAGAGCTTGGCCCAGCATCCTAGGCTCTCAGCTAAAGCAACCTGAAATGCTAGTTTCATTTCTCTGGCTTTTCTTCCCTCTGGAGCCTGGTTCATTGTTTTCTTAGTAGCTCTAATGCATTCAAGAAGTTGTTTCTTTCGTATTTTGATGATTATCTTTTTGTAGGGTTGGTCTGAATGAACAATTTCACCCTTACTGGAAGCAGTTAGTGTTATTAGTCATGGAAACATTTACTGTGTGACTGTTGTCTGTAGACACGGCTGGATGCTAAGGAATCATCCAGTGATTCTTAAAAAGTGATTCTTCTGGTTAGTGGGGACTCTAGGCCTAGGATATTCTCAGTGAGCCTAGTTAATGGGACCACATAGGGTTTCATAAGCCATATGCCCAAACCCATGCAGTATCCAAAAAGTGGAAACAAGGTTGCACAAGATATAGAGAGATAGTGGGTTTGTTGTTGTTGTTAAGTGCTGTCGAGTCGGTTCTGACCCATAGCGACACTGAACAGAGTTTCCGAGGCTGTAAATCTTTACGGGAGCAGATCGCCTCATCTTTCTCCCGCGGAGCAGCTGGTAGTTTCGAATTGCTGACCTTGTGGTTCACAGCCCGATTCGAAACCACTACGCTACCAGAGCTCCTTAGATAGTGGGTAAAGTCCATTAAAATTTACTGAGCATCCTCTGGCTTCCAAGGTGGACTCCTTGGAACTTCACGTCGATAAGTTTCTAATAAACACCAAGATCACATTTCCAAGTCATCTGAGACCTGCAGAGGCACTACTGGTCTTGATAATCTATGCCTGTTTTGGACTATATCCCTAGTTGTGTAACAGGCTGCTGGGAGCAGAATGTGGTATTTTTCATGAGAGAAACTACTGCTGCTTTCCTGTGTAGGTGTACTTGTGTGTCAGTTTTGAAGTAAAATGGTTTTATTGTAAAAGCACCACTCGAGAGTTCCATGTGAGTTATATAAATGTAAGGCATTGGATACCCGTTATCCTAGAGAATGGGGATAGCTAGGACTTCTGTAGAAGGAATCTTGGTGGCACGATGGGTTAAGCATTGGGTTACCAATGGAAAGTTTGGTGATTCAAAACCACCAGCTGCTCCACAGGAGAAGGGTGCGTCAGTCTGCTTCTATAAAGATTTACAGCCTTGGAAACCCTGGAGAGCAGCTTTCCTCGCTCTTGGTAGGTCACTATGAGTCAGAATCAACCAAAGGGCAGTAACTGGAAGGCTTGTGTTGTCACACCTAAGGAGTCCTACTGTGGCATTCTGGGTTAATGTATTAAACCTCAAGTTTTGCTGTTCAAGCTCACCAATCATTCCTTGGAAACCTTATACAGAGTTGCTATGAGTCAGGACTGACTCAATGGCACTTAACAATGACAACAACAAGTTATCTTGGATTGTTGCACTTGATGCTGAGGAGGAAGAAAGATACTTTCTCAGGAGCAGTTCAACAATAACCCAAGAAGAAAGGAAAGCTATTATAACCCTTTATCTTTTCTAATCTAAATTTAAGTAAACCTATGGGAAGGATTTGGGAGCCCTGGTGGTATAGTGCATTACATGTTGGACTGTTAATGGCAGGCTGGCAGTTCAAATCCACCAGCAGCTCCACAGAAGAAAGATGAGGCTTTCTGCACCTGTCAAGAATTATAGCCTCAGAAACACTCTGTAGGGTCGCTATGAGTGAGAATAGTGGGAATGATCATAGTAGCCTTGGCTAAGATTTTGCTGACAGAGAAGGACATTTCAAACTCTGGAAGAGAGTTCATCATGTGGAAAAGGACAATGTAGCCTGGTAACCCTGACTCAAAAAAGAGCCTATATTTCACAAGGGAGGTGAAGTCAACACCATAACATATGGCTGAGGCCAAAGCCCCTCAGGAGCCTATGAATGTGACTTAGTGTGTGGGAGTAAGGGCTAAGTATGTGAGTGTGACTGAAAAAGCTGAGACTCTGGAGCCCTAGCAGAAATTTCCACTCTATGGAGATCTGGACACCCGAGGGCATCACCGAGCGCCATTGTGGGCAGTGGGACTTGCTTGCATCTCTAGTGAGCCTGCCTCCTTGTATCCTGAAGAAGCCGCTGCGTTCTTGGATGTATTTAGGGCCAGCAAACTCAAGAGAGTAATGCATCCCAAACGTTAGCCGATCCTGTTGTCTCTGTCGTGAAGCTATACAAGCACATGTTGCTTTATTGTATTTTCTTTATGATGCTTCATAGAGACCGCCCTTTTTTTTTTTTTTTTTTTAGCAAATTGAAACTTCTTAGTAACCCTGCATTGAGTGTCTGTTTGTCATCATTTTTCCAACAACATGTGCTTACTTCATGTCTCTGTGTTACATTTTGGTAGTTCTCACAATAGTTTAAAGTTTTTCCTGATGCTATAGCCTTGTGGGTTAATGCGCTGGACTACAAGTTTGGTTTGAACCATAAGATTGGTGGTTCATGCTCCCCAGCCGCTCCTCAGAAACCTTATACAGTGTTGCTATGGGTCAGAACTGACTTGACAGCATTTAACAGCAACAATTACTCATTTAATACCTTATAGTGTAAAGATTATATGCACTGGGAACCAAAAAATTATGACTTGCTTTATTGTGATAGTCTCTTGATTGCAGTGGTTTAGAATTGAGCCCACAATATCTTAGGCCTGCCTCTATCTGAAATCCAACTTTCCACTACCTCTACCACTGGCAGTCTGGCCCCAGCCACCCTCATTTCCTGGATTACTGCTTCTTGCTCGGATCCATGCCCTTCTACCTTGTATTCTCAATACAGCAGCAACGTGATCTTTTACCATATAAGGTAGATCGCATTACTCCTGCTCTAAACCTGGGATGGCTCCAGGTGTCTCAATGTAGAATCTGCAGTCTGTGAAGTGGCCTTCAAGAACATGCATGTTTAGGTCCTGCATCGCTATTTCCTATCACTCTTACCTGAGTGCATTTCTTGTTTCCTGGCCACCCTGGCCTCCGTTACACTTCTATAAACACGCCAGGCATGCCTACAAGTAGACCCTATTGCAAGACTTTGCTTAAATGTCACATACTCCATCTTAATATCATTTTCCTCAACCTTCTCTATTTTTTCTTTTTACTCCTACCACCTCAACATGTTAAATTATTTGCTCTATTATTTGGCTCCCCCTGCTAGACAATAAGCCCCACAAAGCTGAAGAACTGTGCTTCATTCCCTGGCGTGGCCCGACCTCCTGAGAGTTTCTGGAATGCAGCGTGCATTTTGTAAATGTTTATTGGATTTCCTCACTATAAGACTAATCAACTGCAATAATGAAACAAGGTGTATGATTTGTTGAATGTAAAACTGATGATCTGGCCTGTAAACTTTCACTTAATCCACAATAAAAACCTTAAAAAAAAAAAAAAAGATTAATCAATTGCAAAAGCAGAAGCAATAGCAATATATTCATTTGCCAAACTGGTGAAATGAACCATATCAATTCATGGTTTAAATTTTTCTAGGGACAAGCACTGAACTGCAAGGTCAGTTTGAACCATAAAGTCAGTGTTACAAACACGCCAGCTGCTCTTTGGAAACCTTATATAAGGTCACTGTGACTCAGAACCAACTCGATGGCACTTAACAACAGCAACAACATAGATATATATTGAACAATCTTGCCAATAAAATAAGAGTAGTTGGAAAAATTGCCAAAGATAAGAAATTAAAGTCTCAGTGTCTAATAGGAGTCCTGGTAGCATAGTGGATTACAAACTGGTTTGCTAACTGCAAGGTCAGCCGTTAGAATCTATCAATCGCTCTGTGGCAGAAAGAGGAGGCTTTTTGTTCCTGTTTTGAAGAACTTGATGGCACACAACCAACACCAAGACTGGATTAGCAGTGGCATAGGATAAGCACTGGGCCAGAGGTTGGCGAGTCAAGCCTGCCAGTCACTCTGCAGGAGAAAGATGAGGATTTCTGCTTCTGTACAGATTTATAACCTCGGAAACCCCATATGGCATCCTTATGAGTTGGAACCAGTAGCACTTAACAATGAGAAGATAATATAGGAAGCCCCAAGGTGGTGCTGTAAAATAAGCACCAGACTACTGTATTTTCAATAACCTCATATGCATACAAAAGGTGGACAGTGAATAAGGAAGACCGTAAAAGAATTGATGCTTCTGAGTTATGCTGTTGGAGGAGAATATTGAAAGTGCCATGGGCTTCCAAAAAAACCAAAAAGATCTGTGTTGGAACAAGTGCAGCCTAAGTGCTTCTTGGAGGCCAGGATGACCTCTTCGAATAGGGGGAGAAGTGGAGCTACCACCAGGGGATGATGGCTCGGTGTTTATTACAGGCAGTCCCAGGAGCCTGGGAAGGTCCACACTTTCCCCTTGAAGAGCTTGTATCCATCACACAGAATCAGCTCTGCCCTGCTAACTGTGAGTCCTGAGAGTACTTAACCTCTCCCCTCCTCAGAGTCTGTAAAATGGGGCAACTGTGCTCACCAGGTAGCTGTGAGGCTCAAAACCCATACTTGGATGAAACATTTAGAACACTGCCTCATTCATGCTAAGCATTCAGTAAGTGTTAGCAATGGTTATTTTCAAATGCAATAGAGCAAGCATTTAATGAACACACAAGAGATTTTAGGCAGTGCACAAGGTGATTTCACATTGATCAACTCATTACTTGTTCACAGAAATCCTGAGTTGATACTATTCCGAGTTCAAAAGAAGCAAAGTAACTTTTCCAGGACCACAGGGTGCTGGGACAACACAAGTTATAGATAAGAATTAGGGTAGCGTTGTTGAGTGCCTTCGAGTCGGTTCTGATTCATAGCGACCCTGTAGGAGTTGGTTCCGATTCATAGCTACTTTGAGGTCCAGTGCTTGTCCTACAGCGCCATACCAGGACACCAATTGGGGCAATATGACCCATCAAATAAATTATTTTTAAATTCTTTCATCCCTTTATTAATGAAACACCTCCGTTTTGTGCTATACTGTGCTGGGGATAAACAGGTAAAAGCCCTATGGCCCTGCCCTATGAAAGTTCAGTCTAGTAGAGGAAGACAGACAAACTTACCACCGCTATGAAACTGTCCCAACTTACCAATTAAAATTACCATTTTATTATGATCACAGATTTTGTTGGTCAGAAATTCAGAACCGCCACAGCAAAAACAAAATGAAACAAAACAAACTTCTCTACTCCGTGATGTCTGGGGTCTCAATTAGGAAGATTCAAACAGCTGTAGAGTTGAGCAGCTGAGGCTAGTGGGGGATTTTCTAAAATGTCTTGTTCACTCATGTTGGTACTAGGCTGGCTCAGCTCAGATTGTCCACCAGAACACCTACATGGGGCCGCTCCCTGCAGCTTGAGACTTTCTCTCACAGCTGGGTTCTGGCAGTGTCCCAAGAAGACCAGGTGGATGGACATTGCAAGACGTTTTCTTTTAGCCTCGGGAATCACACATTGCTCTTCCTGCTTTATTGTGTTGCAGCTTCCACAAACCTGCCCAGGTTCAAGGGGAGGAAAGATAGACCCTACCGAATTGATGCCTTTGAGTTGTGGTGTTGGAGGAGAATACTGAAAGTGCCATGGGCTGCCAAAAGAACCAATAGATCTGTTTTGGAAGAAGTGCAGCCAGAGTGCTCCTTGGAGACCAGGATGGCTAAGCTTCGTCTCTCATACTTTGGACATATTGTCAGGAGGGAACAGTCGCTGGAGAAGGATGTCATGCTGGATAAGGTGGAGGGTCAGAGAAAAAGAGGAAGACCCCCAACGAGATGGATCGGCCAGGTGGCATCATTGATGGCGTCAAGTGTGGCAGCGGTAGTGAGGTTGGCCCAGGATCGGGCATTGTTTTGTTCTGCTGTGCATGGGGTCACTATGAGTCGGTTCCGACTCGATGGCACCTGACAACAACAACAACAACAACAACAACTTGATGAAGGGAATGTCTAAGCATTTTAAGGCCATTTAAAAGAACTCAGGCAAAAGAGTGCCACCTTACAGGCAAACAATTCAGCCCAGTGTTAAAGATTCTGTAAGGTAAGCACAGGTTACTACTGAGAGCTAGGGGCACTTTCCCCTTCAAATCAGCCCTTTCTTCTCTATTCTACTCTCTTGTGGCCTCACTACTCACTGTCACCCAGGCCACATCTTTTCCTCCTCCTCCTCCTCCCTCCTTCCCACTCCTTCACTGTGCTCCAGAGTGTAAGTTCCAGGAGGAAAGGGATTTGCCTGCCCATCTCTGTTGAATGAATTATCTTGTTACTAGACTGCGGCAGCCATTCTCCCTCACCAGTTTCCCTGTCTCTTCAACAAGAACTTTCTAAACCCAGTCATTTGCTCCTTTCAGACCTTTGGGTAGGGTATCTTAGCCCTGAGGAAGAAGGTCAGACAGACCCAGCACTGACAAGTTATCCCTCAAGTTTCATCTCTCCTACCCACTCATCCATACAATTCTGCAGCTACTCTTACTGTCTCCTGAACCTACTGTGTGCTTTCACTGGTCAATTTTTCTACTTGGAATACCTCCATTTTAAAAGTTCCTGATTCTCAGCAACTTACTGCCACCCTGCTGCCTTCTGTCTTAAATTTTGGTAAATGTAACCATGAGTTTGTGAGTCCCTTGAAGTCAGGAAACAGCTTTCACGGTTTCTAGTTCCGTGTGCCTAGTTTAAGGAACCCTTGGTGGTGCAGTGGGTTAAGTGGGCTGCTAAGAGAAAGAACGGTTGTTCAAACCCAACAGCAGAACCATGAGGAGTCCATTTCTGTACAGATTTACAGCCTCAGAAACCCTATGGAGCAGTTTTAGTCTGTCCTGTAGGGTTGCTATGAGTCAGAACTAGGTTTCAGTGGGTGGGTATGCCTGGCACAAAGTAAGTGTTCAGTACATGATGGAGGTTGTTATTGTTGAAGTAGATGTTTCCCTTATTATTGTAATTAATACAGTAATGACCAGCCCCAGCAAAACCCAGAGGGAGTGGAGTACAGGATGACTGGAAAGATGCATGGTCGACATCATTAGGATCGGGTCGCTGAGGTAGTGACCTGCATGATTCCCACCACAGGAAAGGCTCCAGGGCTTCTCTGCGCTAGTCACTGCGGTTACTCCAGGCCTGGCCACCAGGTGTCACCCGCGCTCTACAAGTGCTGGTCTGCATGCTCTGCGGGACTCCAGCTCTTCGGTGGGCGAACCCACACCGGTGCAGGGAACTTTGGCTATTTTAGTCATGTCTCACGCTGGCAACGTGATTGGGGCGCGATCGTTGGGGTACAAAGTCAGGCCCCGGGTCTGCAAGCACATTCAAGTCCACACCCGTCCCCACTACACCTCTGCAGCCGGTCTGGTTCGAGTCAGACTCCACGCTCCTTCCAAAGCACGTATTTGGATCTGCAAAACCGGGTGATAACCTTCCCCTTTGCATCATGTCTGGCAATGAATGGGGCTGGAGGTCTGAGCCTTAGCCTGATGGAACAAAATGAAATGATCAGCGTCTTCAGTCATGGCGTCAGTCTTGTAGTGTCATATAGGAGACCCATGTCTAGAAAAATGCATTCTTTGGGAAGCCTCTCCCCACCTTTCTGCCTCATTACACCCCGCCCTACTCTCAGAACAGTCACACATCTGCTTGTCCCTGTCATCTAGGACTCAGTCACTGCTTCGTCTTTTCCTGAGTGGCACCTAAGTTGCAGAAGTGGGTGTCACTCCTGTAGAATGGCAGTGCATAGGAGGGAGGCTCAGGAAGTCTTATGCAGAGAAGATGCCCATTGTGTTCAGCAGGTGAGCTGGGCACCTTGACCAGGCTGGGCATATATGTCTCAGGCTCATCTTCCAGGAGGCACCCAGGTCTTGTCACTAAACTGTCAGTGGCTGACACAGCTCTAGGCATCCTTAGACGCTGTCAGTTCTCCTTTGGAAACCAAGTCAGAGTCTTAGAGTAGTGTTCATTAGCTCATTGAAAGAGGGATTTGGTTAGTCCATTTTATGCTTAAAGGTAACGTGTTAATGGTTACAATCCTCATTTTTCATGTCTTTCATGCTGTGTGAGGTTCTAGAAAACAGGATGGCTTAGAGTTATTTATGTGGGGTCCTGGTGTGGTGCTGTAGGATAAACAGCACTGAACCAAAAGGTCATTTTGAACTTCAAGGTGGGTGGTTCAAACTCATCAGCCACTTCTCAGAAACCCTATACACGGTCTCTGTAGGTGTAACTGACTCAATGGCACTTAACAACAACAAAAATATGACACAGGACATGAGAGGCCTAATTGTGGTCCCTACCCCTACCCCTACTTCACCAAAGATATACACATTGGAGTATAGATATATTTTATAGGAAGAACCAAGTTCTCTGGTGGTATGTGGAAGCAGGGATGAGACTGGGAAAATAAAGCGTATGAAGCTATTTAAAACCTTGATCACAACCGGAAAATTAACTTGTCTTTCCTCAGAAGCTTTAAATACCTTCTCTTCTACTAAAGAAAACTCACAGGAAGAGAATACAGCCCAGAGAAGAACCCAAGAGACAGACTAAGGAACAAAACTAGACCTGATTAGCTTCCAGCATCCTGGACCATGAACCAGGCCAGCCACACCCTTCTGCAGAGCCTCCCAAAGGAAAATTGCTTGTCCTTGAACAAGCAGTTCTTCAGATGAGTTGTGAGAAATAGCATGAATAGAAACATGATTCCTTGCGCAAACCTTACTGAGAGTCTTGACACTGAGGGATGGGAGAGCAGCCTGGAGCACACAAAAATGATCAGCAGATTTGGGCCTGCTGAAGAAAGGGAAGGAAGGATTACCTTGGATGCATGAGTGTTTGGAGCACTCACCAGGTCTTAGTGAGGAGACAGTAGGAGCAGGTATCAGAACCCACTGTCCATTGGAGATATTAGAGCCAGGTCAACGCTACATCAAAACATATCCTGGGGAACCACAGAAAAATTGTACATGTTGCTTCTTTCCACTTTAGAGAGTTGACCCCTCCACATGACTACCCACTCTCATGCTGCTTGTCTTCCAGGTCTCTTCATTTCTATGGCCCAACAAGGCTGGCTGCTTCCTGCTCCTGGGAGACGCTGGAGGAGAAGAGCTCTTTCTGGGTGAGGTAAGGCCTGAAAGGGCCCTACGGAGATATCTCTTTCACACCTCAGAGTTGTTGATCAAATGAAACTGTGTTCGAGAGAGCATTTTGCATAGATGAAGTGGCAACATTGCTCATGACCAAAGTCGTGACAAGTTTCCTATGATTGGTTTCTTGTCCTAACATGCTCAATCACTTTGTTTAATTCATTGTATAACCTTTGTTTTAATCCACATGCCAACCAGGGCCACCTCTAATGACAATCTTTTCTTGTAGAAGTCCAAAGTTGTCCCAAGGATTTCTGCATTTCCCAGGAGACAAGGGCACCTCATCTTCTCATGAGCACTTCGGTCTCTAGGACATTAGCTTAGACGAGAATCTCAGCTCCTTCAAGCTCTACAAAAATCACTGTTCACGAGTGAGAGGGAATTTGTCACAGCTTTAGGAAGAGAGTGAGCTTATACTATATAAGTGAAACACTTGCAAACTGAGCTTTAGACATACTTGTTCTTAAATGCCCGGGCATTAATCTAACACTAAGGAGCCATTGTGGCACACATACAGTTCACTGCTAACCAAAATGTTGGTGTTTCAAATCTACAAGTCACCGATTCCACAAGGGGAAGATGTGGCATTCTACTAGGTAAAGATTAAAGCTGATTTTCTTTATACTATCTATCCCTGGATTCCAGCTCTAGGCTTCTTGTGATTGGTGGAATTTCAGTGTATACACCCAGACCTGGTCTTAATTCTCTTTCTTTCTCCCTCTCCTCTGTTATATCCCCACCTCTCTCCAGAGCAAAACAAATCCCTCCCTTTTCTCATAGTGTCCACTTTAACCATTGACTTTGCAACCATGTTACCTGCCAGACTCACCTGCTATCTCAAGCTACCTGTCAGGTGTTTTTTATAAAACCAAGGCAGGCTCCTTCCTGTGACAGAACAGATTTTTCACCTCATGACGTTATTTAACAGAACCCAGTACAGTTTTTAATAGTTTATGGGCAAATAATCTATATAGTTAAAGCTGAAATTATAAAGAAACTTCAGAGGTGATATGGAGGAACGGTGGATACAAGTGTTCCAGAATGCAAGCATCCTTTTACAGTAGCTAAGACTACAAGGGAAATAACTGTGTACTCTCTCAACTTACCATCAAATCACTCAGAGCCTGATAGTATGGGGAGGCCACACGGGGCAGGGGAAGGTTTCTGGAGGAAGTGGAGCTCAGGGCTGACCCTGGATCTGGGGACACTGGTGACAATGAGGAAGCTGGAGATGGTGGACTAGAATGAGACCTGCTGGGAGGGACCGTTTTTGGACCAGCCTTGGGGCTCTGCCCCCGCCCCCCCATGGCATGCTAGGTGATGCCCAGTTCCCCTGTTCAGGTGCAGTTGAGGGACCCTTGTCTGTACCTCTATAGTTCACTGGGATCCCATAAGCACATCTATGCTGTCACAGTGTTACAGCCCATTGACGTATCTCTTTCCCCACTAAACTGCTGAGCATACCAGGCTCAGTTTACGGCTGTGTGCCTAGTACACAGAAGGCGTGCAATAAATGCTGCATGAAAGAAAGAAGGCATAATAGGGTCCCTGGTTGGGGCGCCTGGGCCTGATTTCTGGCGTCTCCACTTATTACTCTCAGGGCCTCTGGGAAGCCCCTTGTTGTGTTGTTGCGAAGTGCCATCAAGTCAGTGCTGACCCATAACAACCCTGTATAGAGTTTCCGAGGAGAAGCTGGTGAGCTTGAACCACCGACCTTGCAGTTCAAACGGCTTTGCAGTCTGGCGTATTAACCCACAGCACCAAGTCCCTAAACCTCTCTAAAACGTCACTTTTCTCAGCAAGAAATGGAGATAGATCTTGAAGGGACGACCCAGTGAAGCTGTTTGGAAAGTTGAAAGATTAAGTAATAGTGGCTATCGGGTCAGAAGCACCAATGCCATTCTCATATGGTGCTTGACACAGTATTGTGCATGTCCTGAGTGTTTCCCACTAAGAGCAGCCCCACTGTCCTGCTAACTTCACCTGGGATACATGGAGACAAAAGAGTCTCACTTGTCCAGAGTCACCAGCACGGTGGTGATGGAGCTGAGTTAGAAACAGTCTTCTAGCTCCTTGCCCCCTCCTGGTGGGAAAAGCACTCTGGGAGATGTGGGCAGTGCCTAAGAAGGGCTGGTGCAATGTTATTGTTAATAGCTAGAGGAGACTGCGGAAACCACTCTGCTGTGCATGATAATTTTAGAAATCATTTGGAACATAAACTCTAGGGTTCTGAAATTCAATCAGGTAGAGCTTGAATGTAAAGAAAAGAAAGCTTGGAATGCATTCACAGTATAATTAAATTCAGCCCACTCTCTCTTTCTTAATCCGTCTTCCTTTGCTTACTTTCGCTTGTGCCATTTCCCCCCTATTAGTGCCACCTGTGGACGCCAGCCCTCTCACTTGTCTCTCCCACACGCCACCAGGGTCACCGGGCCTATAACGAGCAGGGACCAAATTTGAGTTTGAGATTGAACAAATGAATGCATGGATCAATGAATGCATGGGAGGCAGAACATCTGATAGGTGAATGCATACCATAGTCTTAAAGACTGTGTTTTCTCCCTCCCCTTGATGTACTAACAATATTCACCCGGCTCTCATGTGGAAAGCCTCAGGCATCAGACTCTGCCTCTCTCTGTCTCATTGTCCTCACCTGAAAAATTAAGACCTATGAGTGAGCTTCAGAAAATTCTAGCTTTAATTCCATTTCTCCACAAACTCTTTGAAGCCCCCTCATACTTCACAAGCTTTCGTGAGGCTCGGTTGGGTGTGGAACTCAAACAACTTAAGTAAATTGTGAAATCACAATATTAGACCATCCATTGCGGGAAAGGAATCCTGGTGTGGTGCTGTAGGATAAGCACTGGATTTCTAACTCCATGGTCAGCAGTTCAAACCCACCAGTTGCTCCTTGAAATTGTAGGAACAAGTGTAGGAAAGATAGCACTGTTATTGTTAGGTGCCGTTGAGTTGGTTCTGATTTATGGGGACCCTAGGCTCCTGGTAGCGTAGTGGTTACAAATCGAGCTGCGAACCGCAAGGTCAGCAGTTTGAAACTACCAGCTGTTCCGCGGGAGAAAGATGAGGCTTTCTGCTCCCGTAAAGATTTACAGCCTCGGAAACCCTGTACAGGGTCACTATGGGTCGGAACCGACTTGATGGCACTTAACAACAACAACAACAAGGCTCCTGGTATGGCGCTGTGGGTTAATGCGCCGGACAGCAAAGCCATTTGAACTGCAAGGTTGGCAGTTCAAGCTCACCAGCCACTCCTTGGAAACCCTGTGCAGGGTCACTATGGGTTAGAATTGACTCAATGGCACTTAACAACAACAGAACGAAACACTGCCCAGTCCTGCGGCATCCTCACCATCGTTATACTTGAGGCCATTGTTGCTGCCACTGTGCCAATCCATTTCTTTGGGGGTCTTCCTCTTTGTTGCTGACCCTCCACTTCATCAAGCGTGTACTTCTCTGGGGACAAGTCCTTGCTGACAACATGTTCAAAGAATGAGAGACAAAGTCTCACCATCCTCACTTCTAAGGAGCATTCTGGATATATTTTTTCCGAGACAGATTTGTTTAGTCTTCTGGCAGTCCGTGGTACTTTCAATATTCTTGTCAACACCATAATTCAAATGCATCGGTTTTTCTATGTTTTTCTGTATTCACTATTCAACTAAGGTAGCACTAGCCTTCCTCATACTCTGTTCACCACCTCCCTCCAAACTCTACCTCTTCCTGCACACAACAGCTACACTTATATACAAACATATGTACAGCATACATGTTTACATGTGCACACATGGCACAGACTAAATACACCCACATGCAGAACACACAGATATATATAACATACATATACACATACTACACATAGGCTCTCTCTCTTACTGAGCCCAACAAATCTGAAAACACGGTCATTTCCTGGCACCAACTGTGTACATGATTGATAGAGTTTTTCAATATTTCCTCTAGGGTTGTTTCTTGATAAACTATTACTAAATATTTCCAACAGTAATAGCTGTCCCCTACTTTTTCCACTCATAAAAAAACACCTGGGGCCTACTCAGAGGGAGCTTTTATTCTTGCTTCCCGGTCATGGAGAGCTATTTACATACCTTATGTCTAGAACAAGGTCATCTTCAATGAGTCCCCAGTGAACTTGTAGACCTCAAAAATGTCTTGGTTTATGGCAGAAAACCCTTCCTTGTTTAACTCTCAGGTGGCCAGTCCTTGTGCATGTCCCCCTTTCACTGCTCATTTCTGGTCAGATCTTCAGTATCTTAATCTGGCCCATGTCTGGCCCATGATTGGTCTGTGTCCCCATCCCAGGTAAAAGGAGCGCAGATACCTTGATAATGCTAATGTCACAGCAGCAGGTGATTTGTCCAGGTTTGTTGTGTGGTGACTCCAAGGTTACCAGGCAGTGGGGTGGCAGATTTAGATATGGAGGGTTCAATAGCCTACTGGTAAGGGAGGAGCGTCTTCCGCTAGGGTTGTTTCTTGATAAAATATTAGTAAATATTTCCAGCAGACATAGCTGTCCCAAACTTTTTCCACTCATAAAAAACACCTGGGGCCTGCTAAGCGAGAGCTTTCATTCTTGCTTTCCGGTCATGGAAGTTCAGGAAGATGAAGAACTTGACCAAGGCTGGATTTCAACCCAAGTCCTTCTAGCTCCCAAATACTGTTTTCAAGCTTTGTTACAGGTAAGAGTTAAGAAGGGCAGTGGGAATAGAACATGATTCCAGCACATAGGGACAAAAGAAAGGGAGCATGGGGAGCATGGGAACCAAAAGAAGAGAGATTCAAGGAGTTAGTTATTCACATGGAGAGTGTGCAAGAAGTGAGGCAAGATGAAAACAGAAATGACAAGGAATTTGATCTCTTATCTCCAATTATACTTTGATCCTTCTTATGGTAATTATCTTCCTGTAACTTTAAAACAGTTGCCATCAAATCAAGTCAGATTCATGTGACTTCATATGTCAGAGAAGACTGTGTTCTATAGGCTTCTCAGTGACTGACTTTTCAGAAGTAGACTGTCATGTCTTCCTTCCAAAGCATTTCTGGATGGATTCAAATGGCCAGCCTTTCGGTTAGCAGCTGAGCATTTGAATCATTAGCATCACCCCCGAATTCTTACTTTATTGCTTTACCTGATGATTTAATTTTTTCCCTGTGATGGGTGAAGAAAAGGGAGTGTGCTTCCTATTATTCCCTAGGAGACAGCAAGCCCTTTGACTTTTCTCTGGTGTTTCCTCTGCTGCACAATGGTTTCTTCTTGATATTGTCCTTCAGCTGCTGGTATAAATTGTCTCCTAGTTTTCTTCCTACTGCTCTCTCTGCTGGCTTGTTCTCTGTGTCATGACTCGACTCCTACTCTGATCCTGGGATCATACAGTTCCAGCCTCTCTCAGTCTGAGCTCCCCTGAGAACCTCAGCAGTTACCCTGGGAACCAGAGCAGTTCTCTGGGGCCAGCCTCAGCAGGCTGGGAGGCCATGTGTTAGAAGTAGAGGAGCTTTTCCAGGTGCAGAGCTCATCTACTGAAGATCCTGGGACTTTTGTTGGTGTCTCATTTGAATGCTGGGTTGTAACAACAAAAAGGACATCCGAAAATAACAGAAACATAAATGCCATTACATTGCTTTCTACTAGTTTCTTTACAAGTGAGATCTGCCCAGCTCTCTGTCCAGGCCCCTGAGGTTGCCTGTGACACTCTGTTCTGGATTGCCTGCCTGCCCTTGTCCCACCTGACTGTGAGTTCCTGGAAACACACATGGTGTCTCACTCATCTAGGTCATGGTGCCTGGCACATACTGGATGTTCCCTGAGTAAGCAAATACAAGTGCAGCACCCGGGGCAAGTTTACAAGTTTACGTTTCACTAGCAAGTCTGGAGCTGGCAAAATAAGCACAAACCACCCTTCCTCAACTGAAAAACAGGAAGTCGCTTGTTGAGATTTCCTTTGTTTCCCTGTGGAGCAGGATGCACATTTATAGTGCGGAGCAGTTCCAAGCTGAAGGGTTTTCCCTTATCAGCAGTATCCATTTCCAGCATCTCTTTAAATGCTAATTAGAGTCTCCCCAGGGATATCTGGTAGAATGGTTCTGCTTCACTCTGAATAATTTTCATCCTCTTTGTGCAGAGATGCAGATATGGAATCTGGTTGTTACCTGGATACATGTGAAGTCACCAGTTCTAGACTCAGATTTGTCTCATTTCTATTCTCACCTTTACAAAGGAGCTCCTGTGGCGTGGTGGTTATGAGTCAGGCTGCTAATCTCACAATCAGCAGTTAGAAACTACCAGCCATTCCACAGAAATTTCGCAGGAGAAAGATGAGGCTTTCTGCTCCTGTAAAGATTTACAGCCTTGGAAATTCTATACAGGGTCACTATGAGTCAAAACTGACTCCACAGCACATAACCACCACCATCACCACTACCTTAACAGGAGGATATGGTATAAACAGTTAATGGAGGTTCAAATCCACCCAGACCTTGGAAGGAAGACCTGGTATGGATAGTTAAAATTGTGTGCCAACTTGGCGGGGCCAGGCTTCTCAGTGCTTTGACAGTTAAGATATAGTAACCCCCTGTGATGAGATCTATTATAATGTGATCACCCCCATGATGAGATCTGCTATGAGCAGTCAATCAAGTCAAAGGAAATTTCTCAGGAGTGCAGCCTGCTTCCATAGCTTGCTTATTGGGTCTGGATCCTGCATCTGGTTTGTCATCTCTTCTGGTTCTTTGGACATGAATCACAGTCTGCCGTCTAAACTGCTTATCTTGATTCTTTAGCTTGTGCAGCCCAAAGCCAATCTTGGGTTAATCAGCCCTTGAGCTATGTGAGTCAGGAGATGCTTCCAGTCTGATATATGACCCATGGATTTGAAACTTGCCTGCCTCTACTATTGTGTGACCACATTTGTTGTGAACCATTTCCTTTCTATTGGCCTCTCTTTATACACTTATATATCTAAGTGTCACTAGTTTTGCTTCTTTAGAGAACCCAGCCTAACATATCTAGTGATCTACTTCTGAAAAAAACATCCAGTGAAAACTGTATAAAGCACAGTTCTCCCCTGACACACATGGGTTTTCATGAGTTTGCATCAGCTCAATGGTGACCAGTTTTGGACTACTACTGCCTTTGCAGGTCACCCTCTTATTTTAAGAAAAGACGTGTTTCCTTTAGAGGAAGTTGAATAAATAAAGTGACTAGCATTAACTCATTTTATCTTCACACACCTTTCTGTAGCTTTCTTTATCCCCAGTTTAACAGATGCGGAAGCTGAGTCCCAGACTATTTAATTAACTTGCCCAAAGTTGAAAAAAAAAAAAAAAAAGGGTTAAGTGGCAGAGTGGGGTTCAAACAAGATCTTGGTTCCAAATTCCCTGATCTTCCCTGGTTTCAGTGTAGTGGTTACAAATCGCACTGCGAACCTTAAGGTCAGCGGTTTGAAACTACCAGCCGCTCCGCAGGAGAAAGATGAGGCTTTCTACTCCCGTAAGGATTTACACCCTTGGAAACCCTTTACAGGGTCGCTATGGGTCGGAACCAACTCGACGGCACTTAACAACAACAACAACAACATCCTTTATGAGAAGGAAGCATGGTACAGCAATGTTAGTGCTTAGGCTACTAAATGAAAGGTTGGAGGTTCAAATCCACCCAACAGTTCAGCAGGATAAAGACCAGGATATCCGCTTCTGTAAAGATTACAGCCAAGAAAACTCTATATAGATGTTCTAGTCTGCCAATTGGGATTACTGTGAGTTGAAAATGGACTCAGAGGCACCTTTCAATAGCAACCCTTTACTGAAGACTTCTTAAGAGTAGGTCCTGTGTTAAACAATGCTTTGTACATATAACTCATTTACTTTGACTTAGCCCTCATAAAAAACTTTTGAACAAAAGCTCAAAGGTGAAACAAATGGGTCTGCCCATCAACAAATGAAAGCATTGAAAAAATAAACTTGACATACACATACAGTAGAATATTCAGATGTAAAGAGAAATGAAGTCTTGATATATGCTACAATATGGATGATCCTCAAAAACATTATACTAAGTGAAATAAGTCAAACACAAAAGGACAAATATTGCATGATTCCATTTTTTTAGATTATCTAGAATTGGCAAATCCATTGAGACAAAAGAAGATTAGTAGTTTTCAGAGGCTGGAGAACCTTCCTTGATTCCTGCAGAGCTAAACTGATTCCTGTTTTAGATTCTTTCCTTTTTCATTATATTTGCCATAAAGTGCCATCCCATATTTATGAGTGTAAGCAATGTTTTGGTGCTAGTCCATCATTGGAATGTAAGTTCCCTGAGGCAGGTGCCTTGTTAGCCTGTACTTCCAGATACAATAGGGTGCAGATGAATTGGAAGCCTCTGACTGGTATTTGTTGAATGAAAGTTGCATGTTAAGGACTGGGCTAGTCATTCCTTTGAAAATATTTCCTGCAGATACTTAAATTTTCCCAAACTGACTTTCCAGAAGCTCTTCTTGAAAAGCTCTTCTTACACGCTGAACATCAAGGTATATGGACGACACACAATTGGGAAGAATATCTAATTGTAATTAAATTATAACCTAATGAAGTAAGTGATATATTGCTGTGTCTCACGAATCTCCTAGGGGACTATGTCCTGTATATTAATTTCTGGTCTAAACTAATTAAAATTCTAGAGCAGATGTAAGAGAAGTCTAAGTAAATTATAGAGGTTAGTTGAGCTCTTGCAGAGAGACTAGAAGGAACAGAAGACAGGGAACCTCTACAGTTGTAGAGGGAGAGTCAGATGAATATCTGGTTTTTGAAATTTGCATTGTAGACTGGGAACTTCACCCCCAGTCTACTGAGAATTTTCTTAACCCATAGGAAAAGCAAAGAATAAGAAAACAAACAAATCCATACCAGAGATTCAGAACTATCCCATGGTTACTATAGCTTTCTTTTTCTCCAGTTCAAGTATCAGGTGGGGAGGGCTGATGTTGACAATGAGGTTCTGAAGACCTTGTATTGTTGTTATTAAGTGCATTTGAGTTGGTTCCAACTCATAGCAAACCTGGTTTCTGAGGAGCAGCTGGTGGGTTTGAACTGCTGACTTGTGGTTTGCAGTCCAGTGCTGATACACACATATTAATTTGGGTAAAGGGAAAGGCAGTATACAATATGGGGTAATCATCACAGGATCACTACAATGTGATCACAGTATCACAGTATCACAAGGAAGACACGGTGCACAAGAGGTACAGACACCATAGGTAGAAACTATTACATACACAATTTAGCATATTAGTAATAACAAATGCTAATCTTTGAGTGAATACATAAACAGACAGGCAAGGTGAGCAGGTATGGGTAAGCAAACAGGATTACAACCTACACCCACAGTTTATATATATATATATAATATATATATATATATAAAGGAGCTCTGGTAGC
>NW_006408592.1:333806-340936 GCF_000296735.1 Chrysochloris asiatica | reverse complement strand
TTTTACATACCACCACTCATCTGTCAGTTTGTCATACTGTGGTGGCTTGCATTTTGCTGTAATTCTAGGTATTTTAAACACCAGCAGGGTCACTTATGGTGACAGGTTTCAGCTGAGCTTTAAGAGTAAGGTAGACTAAGTAGGAGAGACATACTGCTTCGGAATATTTAGTCACTGAAGACCTCATAAATAGCAGTAGAACACCGTCAGCACCAGAATATGGTATATTGAAACATGATGAAGAGCACCAGAATTGTCAGCTATAATGCCAGAAGATGAGCCCCTCAAGTTGGAAGGCACTCAAAATGTAACTTGGGAAGAGCGGCCTCCTTAACGTAGAGTTGACTGTGATGGTGGGAATGAGTTAAACTTACAGGACCTACATTTGCTGATGGGGAACAACTCAAAATGAGGAGAAGCAGCTGTAAACATCCATTAATCATCAGAATATTTGTTGTTGTTTTGTGCCGTGGAGTTGGTTCTGACTCATAGTAACCCTGTATAGGGTTTCTGAGGCTGTAAATCTTTATGGGAGCAGAAAGACTCATCTTTCTCCCACGGAATAACGTAGTTTCAAACTGCTGGCCTTGAGGTTAGCAGCCCGATTTGTAACCACTACGCTATCAGAGCTCCTTAATCAGAATATAGAATGCATGAAATATGAGTCTAGGAAAAATTAGAACTTGTTAAAAATGAAATGGAATGCATAAACATTGATATCCAAGGCATTAGTGAGCTAAAATGGACTGGCGTTGGCCATTTTGAATCTGACGATCATATGGTTTACTATGCTGGGAATGACAAATTGAGGAGGAATGGCATTATATTGAATATATATATATATTGAAGTATAATGCTGTCTGTGATAGGATAATATGCATACGCCTACAAGGAAGACTGATTATACAACAATTATTCAAATTTATGCACCAACCTCTAAGGCCAGTGATGATGAAATTGAAGAATTCTACCAACGTCTTCAGTCTGAAATTGATCAAACATGCAATATAGGATGAGACAGGAAAGAAGGATGAAGGGAAATGTTAATCACATAGAGGAAGTGGTAAGACAGTTGTTGCATTGTGGGGATCGCAATCAACATGTTCATACACATTTTGTCAGAGAACAAGTTTTTGGGTTTTTTTTTTTTTTTTTTTTTTTCATTAAGAAAGCTGTTTATACTCACCTGTAAGTACTTTTCATGTGGCAAGCATTGGACTAGATCTCTCTCTATATGTTAGTTGCTGTCAAGAGCCCTGGTGGCATAATGGTTAAGTGCTCAACTCCAACTGAAAGGTTTGAACCCAACAGTTGCTCTGCAGAAGAAAGATACATCAGTCTGCTTCTGCAGAGAATACAGCCTTGTAAAGGAGCCCCGTTATATGCTGGGCTGCTAACTGTAAGGTCAGCTGTTCAAATCCACCAGTCACTTCATAGGAGAAAGATGAGGCTTTCTGCTTCCATAGAGAGTTATAGTTCTGGAAACCCTATATACGGGGTCACTAGGAGTCAGAACTGCCTTGGCACTATGCAGTAGCAGAAACATACTGTCTTACAGACTCTCTATGAGTCACATCAACTTGATGATGCTGGGACAGGAGGTACCTTCAATCAATTTTTAATTCATAGCAACCCCATGTGACAGAGTAGACCTGCCCCATAGGATTTTCTTGGCTGTAATCTTTATGGAGTTCTGGTGTGGCACTGTGGGTTAATGCACCAGATTGCAAAGTCAGTTTGAACTGCAAGGTCGGCGGTTCAAGCTCACCAGCTGCTCCTTGAAAACCCTATACTGGGTCACTATGGGTCAGAAATGACTCGATGGCACTTCACAACAACAACAACAAACTTTATGGAAGCAGATACTTAGGTCTTTCTCCCAAAGAGTGAGTTCGAAACCCCAGCCTTTTGGTTAGCAGGTAAATAGTTAACTTTTTGTGCCATAAGGGTTCTGTTAAACAGAGTGACTTCAAAAAGTTCATGGAAAAATAGAATTAAAACATAATGGAATATTTCCATGAACTTTTTGAAGCCCTCTCATATAGTACTTCAGCTAATAGACTCAGCTCAAAAATACCATTTTTGCAGAAGGTAACCAGAGACACTGAGAGAAAGAGTTCTTAGCTAGTTGAAAATAGCTTTGGGATTCAAAATAAGATCTGTTTTAAGACAAAGCCTACCTTTTTCACCACCAAGCTATTATATACTCTGGGTGGTAGCTGTGAAGAAGGGGATATTCAAAATGTTCAACACCCAGCTAGCAATCAATCAATGAAGCCATAATGTGTGCCAATTTTTGGATTTAAATATGCCACCATGGCCAATTTCAAGCTGTCCATATGATGGCATGCTCTGAACAAGTTGTCAAGAGATAGTAGGCCGCAGATATAAACCCACTTCAGCACACGCTGGAGTGAAGACACTCACACCGTAGAAACAACCTGGGAGCTTCAATGAGGAGGAATCTACAAGCTCTGCACAATATGGCCTATTACTGAGTTGGGAGAAATTTCGAGAGTCCATTTATTTAGTTGCATATTATTTCCTTTGTACTTTGTTTCCTGAAAACCTTTGCTGAAGTCCTGAATGAATATCTCTGTTTGCTCAGATCAACCACAAGACATTCAGGGAAGGATTGTGTCTATAGGGTGAGGAAGAAAACCTGGCCCCAATCCATCAGTCTTATATGGTGGTGGTAGAGATGGCTAATGAAGTATCTCAAAGGCAGAGGGAAATCTTGGTCAATTATGGCCTATGAATGTCCTCCCCTCATAACAATCTCCATTTGTTGTACATTTTTGATTAAAAGAGAGGCTCATTTTCTCCTAAGGAATGTTTGAGATTGTTCTCTGAAATAACAACCTGTGTTCCTTGTTTTCTCTCACTCCTTGTGGCCTTCTCTTGAGGGTCAAACCCAAGGCCATGGTCACACTGGATTTTCCCTTATTGTCAGTATTCTCTTACAGGAGTGATTCTAGAATCACCTGGGAATGCTTGATGAAAATGCAGATTTCATTTCCAGAGAGTTAGTGGAGACTCAAATTTGCATTTAACCAGCTTTTGAGCAGAGTATTATGCTCAGCATTTTCTAAAACTGTTTTCTAGAATATGTTCCTCAGAATAAAGACAATAGGATGCTTATAAGTATTATGTAAACAAAGGAACAAAGGGCTAAAATTCTTTATGACCTGTTTTGGCTTGCTCCTGAAGCTAAGAATGATTTTTACATTTTTATTGGGCTGTACAAAAAATCTAATCCAATCAACATATTGCAACAAAGGCCCTAAAATATGTACTATATGACTCTTATTGAAGAAGCTTGATGGGCTCTGCTCATAGGCAAATTAATTCAAGAATTTTTGGGGAAAAAAAAGCACTGCTGTGATCTAGATGGGTGAGTTCAATTTGTGAGAGTTCTTTAAGTGGTAGCACTGTGTACCTTGTACTTCAATTGGAAGTTTATAAACTACCAAACAAGTATCTTAGCTGCAGGAAGGCTTGGCACCATTTGTATGCTAATGTGCACTGGGACTCTTCAAGAGGATATATTCTTACAAGGGTCAGTCAAAAAGTATTGCTACTAGAGCTCCAGTTCATACATGCATGGGTTCATTCCAAACAAAATGCATTTAAATATATTTCGGCAATCAGTGGATGGCAGCAGACAAGTTCTCTCAGTAACACACTTGTTTTAATCTTTTGTTATTATTTAGTGCTGTCAAGTTGGTTCTAACTCACAGTGACTCTATTTAGAGTTTCCAAGGCTTTTAAATCTTTGTCAGAATAGAAAGCCTCATCTTTCTCCTGCGAACGACTGGTGGGTTCAAACCACGGACCTTGTGGTTTACCATCCAGTGCTCAGCATATGGTGTCATCGTGATAAGTGGCTAAAAAAATAATGGTTCAATTGAAACAGTAACTTCCTAAGATATCTGCTGGGTCAGTTAAGTTCAAGGCAGAGAGATCAACTCAGGAGGCTATGACTACTGGTTTTTGGTGTTCGGTAAGGATAATCTTGGTAGATTTTCTCAAAGGACATAGAACAATCAATGGGGCTTGTTGTGAAAAAGTTTTTGGAAAATTGAAAACTGCATTGGAAGTAAAAGGTCAGGGCTGAGGATTTTTTTTTTTTTCTATCACAATGTACCTATTCATTCTTTGAGGGTAGCGAGGGTTGTCCTACAATCATTTCATGGGAAACCTTTCCCTATCCTCTTTATACCCCTAATCTTGCAACTTCAGAATTCTCTTTGTTCCCCAAACTTAATGAACATTGGCAATGGCATGATTTGCATCCCTGAAGTATGCCCTAACTGCTATTTTCACGTGGTATGAATTGAAGAGCACTGAATTCTTCAGGGCAGAATTGTTGTTCAGTGCCATCAAGTCAGATCCAACCCATAGCTACCCCATATTGGGTTTCCAAAGAGTGACTGGTGAGCTTGAACCATTGACTTTGCAGTTCAAACTGACTTTGCAGTCCAGTGCATTAGCCCACAGCACCACACCAGGAGAAAATTGTTGTTGTTAGGTGCCATCGAGTCGGTACCGACTCATAGCAATCTTATGCACAGCAGAACAAAACACTGCCTGATCCTGGGCCAACCTCAACTACTGTTGCCACGCTTGAGTTCATTGATGCTGCCACTTGGCCAATCCATCTCATTGGGGTCTTCCTCTTTTTCTCAGGCCCTCCATCCTACCAAGAGATGAAAATACCACCCTCATAAGTGTATATACCTAGATGGAGGGTATGTCAAGAAACAATAGCTTCACATTTTGATATTTTTATTTAATAAAGTTTTCTATGATTTTGTAGCAATGTTTTTTTGACATGCCCTCATAAAGCTTTTCTCAATCTTGTTTGAAAAACCCATCTCACATTTTATTTTATTTTATTATTTTTTTTGTGGGCCATATTGTAGATTATGCTTTGAGAAATATTATTTTTAACAAATTAATTCCAAACTTAATTTGGCAATTGTTGTTGTTGTGCCTTTGGGTCAGTTCTGACTTGTAGTGATCTTGGATAGGGTTTCTGAGGAGAGCTGGTGAGTTTGAACCACTGACTTTGCAGTTCAAACTGACCTTGCTGTCCAGTGCCTTATTCTTAAGCATCACACCAGGACTCCCATTTAGCAATAGTTGTTGTTATTGTTAGGTGCCATCAAGTCAGTACTGACTCATAGTGACCTTATGCACAACAGAACAAAACACTGCCTGGTCCTGGGCTAACTTCACAATTATTGATACGCTTGAGCCCATTGATGCTGCCATTTTGGAAATCCATCTCGCTGGGGATCTTCCTCCTTGTCTCTGACCCACCAGCATGATATTCCACTCCAGCGACTGGTCCCTCCTGACAATTTGTCCTACGTATGAGAGACGACGTTTGGCCATCTTGGCCTCCCAAAAGCACTCTGGCTGCTCTTCTTCCAACACAGATCTGTCTGTTCTTTTGGCAACCCATGGCACTTTCAATATTTGCCTCCAACACCATAACTCAAATGTATCAATTCTTGTATCATCTTCCTTATTCACTGTCCAACTTTTGCATGCATATGAGGTTATTGACTTGGGTCAGGCGTACTTTAGTCCTTAAGCTGACATCTTTGCTCTTTAACCCTTTAAAAAGGTCTTGTACTTTACACAAAATGAAGTAGAAAACCTGAATAGACCCATAACAAAAGAAGAACTTGATCAGGTCATCAAAAAACTCCCAACTAAAAGAAGTCCAAGCCCAGATGGCTTCACTAGTGAGTTCTACCCAACGTTCAGGGAAGAGCTGTCACCGATTCTACTCAAATTATTCCAGAATATAAAGGAGGATGGAAATTTTCCTATTACATTTTATGAAGCAAGAATAACCCTCATACCAAAACCAGGGAAGAACGTCACAAAGAAATAAAATTATAGACCAATATCCCTCATGAACATAGATGTAAAAACTCTCAACAAAATCCTAACTAACAGAATCCAGCATCATATCAAAATAATACATCATGATCAAATGGGATTCATATCAGGGATGCAAGGATAGTTCAACATTAGAGAAACAATCAACGTTATCTGCCATGTAAATAAGAAAAGAGAAAAGAACCACATGATCATATCCATTGATGCAGAAAAGGCATTTGACAAAATCCAACATCCATTCGTGATAAAAACACTCAACAAAGTAGGAATTGAAGGGAAATTCTTCAACATAATTAAGAGCATATATACAAAACCAAACCAACAGCCTACATTACTCTCAATGGAGAGAAACTGAAAGCCTTCCCTCTGCAAACAAGAACCAGACAAGGATGTCCTTTGTCACCATTACTATTCAATATTGTGCTGGAAGTCTTAGCAAGAGCTATACGGCAAGACAGGGAAATTAAAGGTATCCAAATTGGCAAAGAGGAAGTAAAACTCTCTCTATTTGCAGATGACATGATCCTATACGTAGAAAACCCCAAAGACTCAGTAAGAAAGCTACTAGACCTCATTGGAAGATTCAGCAAAGTGGCAGGATGTAAGATCAACATATAAAAATCAGTTGGATTCCTTTATACCAAAAATGACAGTGCTGAAAGGACATTAGGAAAGCAATACCATTTACAATAGCCACCCAAAGGATGAAATATCTAGGAATAAATGTAACCAGAGAAACAAAGGACCTACCCAAAGAAAACTACAAAACATTACTACAAGAAACCAAAAGAGACCTACAAAAATGGAAGAATGTACCATGCTCCTGGATAGGAAGACTTTACATTGTGAAAATGTCAATACTGCCCAAAGCAATTTACGTATATAATGCAATCCCAATCCAGATTCCAATGGCATTCTTCAACGAGATGGAAAAAACAATTACAAACTTTATATAGAAAGGAAAAAGATCCAGGATAATGTAAATCCCAGAATTGTGAAGGCCATCAATGAAAAATAGGGGCAAATATGAGGGCTCTAATTCAAGGAACACACAAACTACCAAACATTTTGAAAACTACATAAACAAAAGTATACAAAATAGATAATTGGGACATACTAAAAATTAAAAACTTATGTACATCAAAAGACTTCACCAGAAGAGTAAAAAGGGAACCCACAGAATGGGAAAATATCTTTTGCAATGACACATCAGA
>NW_006408592.1:315591-329987 GCF_000296735.1 Chrysochloris asiatica | reverse complement strand
TAGTTTCGAACCGCTGACATTAAGGTTCATAAGTTCCCCTAAATTCTTGGGATGTTCATTGTAGTATTTTCCTTTATCTTGCTTGGGAATACCATTCCTTCTTCTCTTAGGCCAGACTTTCTTCTCAAGTGCTTTCTCATCCTAAGTTGTTGTCAAGTGCCATCACATTGGTTCTGACTCATAGTGATCCTGTATAGGGTTTCTGAAGAGCTGCTGGTGGATTTGAGCTATCCTCATTATATGTATCAGCTGCAATCTTTCCCATCAACAACATTTAGCTCAATAGAACCACGACTTTTGAAATTCCTAGGAAATCAGAATTTCCAGAAATTTTTACTTTTTGAGGAGTTACCATTTTTTTCCCATGAAAACATTATTTTTCCTAATTCTTTCAGGCATAAACCTTTTGTATCATCCTGAATAGTGGCTCTGTGGGATAAAGCACTGCATTGCAAAGTCAGTTTGAACCACAAGGTTGCTGGTTCAAGCTCACCAGCTGCTCCTTGGAAACCCTATACAGGATCACTATGGGTTGGAACCAACTTGACAGCACTTAACAACAACAATTGAATAGAGTATGCCGAACATAATTTTATTTAATTTTTATAAAATGAAGTAGAGGGAAGATTATTTGATAGAAATATGAAATAAATTGTGTTCCCAGCTTAGTTCTACTACTAACAGAGGTGACAGTCCTGAGCAATACACTTTTTTGTCCTTGTTGCTGATAGAATGAGATTGATAGCCAAGGCCCTAGATGGTCTTTAAGTTTCTTCCCAGTTCTGACATTCTGTGATGTTCTGGGATTGCAGAATTCCAGAAAAAGAAATGAGATGAGGTAAATCCACTCAAGTTCATAGCAGGTATGTATCTGATAATTTTTTGCTACATAAATTGCCATAACCAAATTGTAGTTACAGTAGAGATTTTAAATGCTTTCTAATTGACACTTAATTTTATTTGGTGAACAAAACTCTATTTCTTACACAGTGATAGATTAGGAATGGAAGATTTTCTTAATTTTACAAGAGGATTTTCTTCTTCATAAGTGAGCCTGACAAACCTTTAATCCTGGACTGGGACAGAATGCTTGTATTTTTATGCCTTTTAGACATTCTCAGCTGTCTGAAGCAGCATTTCATCCCAGAAGTTTTACCAATATGATTTGATCACTCGCGATTTAATTCCCAGATAAAGCTCTTAAGTGTGAGATAACTGATTTTCACTTTGCAGAAGGGTCATGACTTTAAATTGTGTAGATTTCTATTTATTAGTTCTGTGACACTATTGGATTAGTACTGTACTGAAAACCTCAGGGTAGCAGTTCAAACCCACCAACTGCTCCTCAGAAAACCTACACAGGGTCTCTATGAGTTGGGATGGACTCAAGGCACTTAACAATAACAACGACCACTGACATACAAACTTTGGTTAGGCTCTCACTGTGCCTCCATGTAATTCCATCATTTCTTTTCCTTTTTTCCCTTTTGGTTCTCTTCCACCTTTGTAAAGATTGTTGTTGTTATTGTTGTTAGGTGCCATCGAGTCGGTACCGACTCAGCGACCTCATGCACAGCAGAATGAAACACTGCCTGGTCCTGGGCCAACCTCACTACTGTTGCCACGCTTGAGTCCATCGATACTGCCACTTGGCCAATCCATCTCTTTGAGGTCTTCCTCTTTTTCTCTGACCCTCCACCTTACCAAACATGAGATCCTTCTCCAGCGACTGTTCCCTCCTGACAATATGTCTAAAGTATGAGAGACGAAGCTTAGCCGTCCTGGCCTCCAAGGAGCACTCTGGCTGCACTTCTTCCAAAACGGATCTGTTGGTTCTTTAGGCAGCCCAAGGTACTTTGAATATTCTCCTCCAACACCATAACTCAAAAGCATCAATTGTTCTCTGGTCTTCTTTATTCACTGTCCAGCTTTCACATGCACATGAGGTTATTGAAAATACCATAGCTTGGGCCAGGCGCACCTTAGTCCTCAAGCTGACATCTTTGCTCTTCAACACTTTAAAAAGGTCTTGTGTGGCAGATTTGCCTAATGTAATACGTCATTTGACTTCTTGACTGCTGCTTCCGTGAGTGTTGATAGTTGATCCAAGAAGAATGAAGTCCTTGACAACTTCAATCTTTTCTCTGTTGATAAGAATGTTTGTTGTTTATTGGTCTAGTGGTGAGGATTTTTGTTTTCTTGACATTGAGATGTAAACCATACCAAAGGCTGTGCTCTTTGATCTTCATCAGTAAATGTTTTAAGTATTGTTGTTAATTGCTGTTAAGTTGTTTTCAACTCATAATGACCCTGTATAGGATTGCCAAGGAGAGGAGGTCTAATGCTGCCCTCCTGTCATTTTTACACTAGAACAATTCAACCACAGAAAGGTATCCAAATGTGAATGAAGCTGTGAAACCATCTCTGTTCTTAAATGACATGATCTCTTTTGGATAGGACAAGTGACTGGATTTTTTTTTTTTTAATTTAAATTTAAATGTAGTTTTGGTGGCAATATAAACATTCAAACATATACCCATTCACAATTTCTACATGAACAGTTCAATAACCTTGTTTACATACTTCACATTGTATTACTGTTCTCTCTATATTCATACTGTTTCATCACTGTTAGTTTAGATTTTCTGTTGCGAACGTCCTGAACTGACCTCTAAGTTAACTGCTGTCAGTTTATTCTCATACAGATAATTCTTTATAAGGACAGTAGGCTTGAAGCAAACATTCTTGATTAATTGGGCTAAATGTTGTTTAGTTTAATGACAGTTTTGGTTCAAGGTTTAAAGATTATTTATGGATGGGACATAAGATTCAGAAGTTCTTCAGTCTCAGTGGATCCAGTAAGTCTCTTATCCATATGAATTTGAGGTTCTGTTCTGTGATTTTCCTGCTTTGATCAGAATCTTTCTATTGGGTACTTGATCAAAATGTTCAATAATAATAGCGGGGCACCATCTATTTCTCATGGTAATGGAGACAGTAATTTATGGATACAATTAAATCTGCAGTCCATTTCCTTCTGCTATTCCTGGATGTTAGTCTTTCTTTGCTACTTCAGGCTAATAGAGACCAATTGTTGTGTCTTGGTTGGGTACTCACAAGCTTGATGGTGTATAGAAACCCAACTAATTTGTGTGTGCTGATCTTGTACCTTACAACATTCCTGAATTTGTCTATTAGTTTTGTGGAGTCTTTGGACTGTTATATATGTAGGATCATGTTATCTGCAAATAGGGATAGTTTTACTTTTTCCTCTCCAACTTTGATACTCCTCAGTCTTCCCCTGTGCCAAACTGCTCTTGTTAGGACTTCCTGTACAATGTTGTTGTTGTTAGGTGTAATAGACTTGGTTCTGACTCAGAGATCCTATTCACAACTGAATGAAACACTGCTGGATCCTGTGCTGTCTTCATAATTGTTGTTTGAGCCCGCTATTGTTGCCACTGCATCAGTTCACCTTGTTGATGGTTTTCCTTTATTTCGCTGACCCTTCACTTTACCAAGCATGATATCCTTCTCCAGGGATTGGTCCTATTGATACTATGTCTGAAATTAAGAGACAATGTCTTGCCATCTTGCTTCTAAGGAGCAGTCTGATCGTACTTCTTCCAAAATAGACTTCCTCATTCTTCTGGCAGTCCATGGTATAGTCTACCAATTTTTCTATGGTCTTCCTTATCTATTGTACAGCTATTGTATGCATATGAGGCAATCGAAAATACAATGGCTTGTGTTATGTCCATCTTAGTCCTCAAAGTGACATCTTTGTTCTTGAACACTTTAAAGAAGTCTAGTGCAGAAGATTTACCGAATGCAATACACTGTTGGATTTCTTGAGTGCTGCTTCCGTGGGTATTGATTGTAGATCCAAACAAAACAAAATATTTGACAATTTCCATCTTTTCTCCATTTATCATGCTGTTATTTATTGGTCCAGTTGTGAGGAATTTTGTTTTCTTTACATCGAAGTACAATCCATATTCTTATTTTCCAGCAAGCAAGAACTTGAAATACTTACTGATGTGTTACCTGCTTATTGCAGATTGTTGGTGAGTCTTTGTCCAATCCTGATGCCATGCTTTTCTTCTTATAATCCAGCTTCTCAGATTATTTGCTCAGCATACAGGTTGAATTAGTGTGGTGAAAGGATACAACACTGACCTGTACTTTTCCTGATTTTAAACAATTCGGAATTGTGGATATCCTTGTTTCAGTCCCATTTTTAAGGGGAAGATTCTCAGTCTTTCTCTACTGAATGTAATGCTAACTGTTTTTTTTTTTTTTTCAATAGATGCTTTTAATTATATTGAGGATCTTTATCTTTTATTTCGATTTTATTGGGCTTTTATTAAATGTCTTTTCTGCATTTATTGAAATGATCATGTGTTTTTTCTTTTGTTCTGTTAATGTGGTGTATTATATTAATAGATTTTCTAATGTTGAAACATCCTTATGTTCCTGGGATTATTCTACTTGGTTATGATGTATAATTCTTTTTTTTCTCTTTTTAGAACAAGAGACAGTGGAGGGAAATGTTCTTTTATATATATATTTAATGTTTATTGTTAAGTACCATGGAGTCGGTTCCGACTCATAGTGACCCTGCTCAGGGTTTCCGAGGCTGTAACTCTTTATGGGAGCAGAACGCCTCATTTTTCTCCCGTGGAACCGCTGGTAGTTTCGAACTGCCGACCTTAAGGTTAGCAGCCCGATTCGTAACCACTACGCTAGTATTTATCTTTTCACTTTTATTTTTATTTAATTATTTATATAATTATTTTCCCCTTCACTCAATTTAGCATATGTCTACTCTCCACCAGTGACCCACCCTCCCCTTTTCACTCATTGTGATTGTTGTTAAGTGCTATCGAGTTGATTCCAACTTACAGCAACCCTATATAGGGTTTCCAAGGAGTGGCCAGTGGATTTGAACTGACAACCTTTCAGTTATCTTATCCCACAGTGCTTATTTACAGTGCCACACTAGGATGCCTTTTCACCCTGGTAACCAGTGGTGTGGAAATTTAACTTTTTTTTTTTTTTTTTTAACTGTTTACAGTGTTGTCGTTAAGTGTTGCTGAATCTGACTCATAGCCACCCTGCATAGGGTTTCTGAGGCTTTACATCATCATGGGAGCAGAAAGCCTTATCGTTCTCCTGCTTAGCATCTGGCAGGCTCTAATTGTGAACCTTGTAGTTTGCAGTCCAGTGCTTATCGTATGAAGCCACTGCACTCCCTACTGATTACAATGTTGTTAAGTACCATTGGGTTGGTTCTGTATAGCGTTTCTGAGGAGCAGCTGGTCAGGTTGAACCACCAAAGATGTTGCTCTTTCTCATTCACTGATTCATCTAACATTTCTTGAATGTTTACTCCATCAGGTACTGTAAACTGGGTACAGCCTTTCTCTCACTTTCTTGCTCAGGTTTGGAGTCAGAACAGATTGCTGTTTTTGTTGAGTGCTGTCAAGTCAGATCTGACTCATAGCAACCCTATATAGGGTTTCCAAGGAGCAGCTGGTGAGTTTGAACCAACAATCTTGTGGTCCAAACTGATCTTGAGGTCAAGTGCTTTATATCAGTAAAAGTCATTATGAATCTGTGACTACCAGAGGAAGAAACATTTAATTTGGTTAAATGGAAGAATCAAGAAAATTTCCCAGTAAAGTTGATTTTTGAGTTGTGTTCAAAAGGGCAAATCAGCATTCACTAAGAGGCAGTTGTGGGCTGGACCAGCACTCCAGGTGGAAGGAAGAATAATATGTGGAAACTGTGAAGGCATGGGGAAGTATAGACAGAGCAGGAGAGTGGGCAAAAAGTGTGCGGAATTACTGGAAAAGCCAGTTAGGGAAGTATCTTTCTTTCCTAGTGCTCCAGGCCCCATTCCCTTTGGTCCATACTTAGGAGTTTTCTGACATTGGCTTTGTCTTTCTCCCAAATGATTTGACAGGCCATAGTCTTGCAAATGATCAGCCTATTTGCTATCCACGCAAGCAACTTATAATCCACCTAATAGGACTGAGTGGCTTGTGGTCCACCTAGAGAATTGTTTAGTTATCGGACCTGCTGGGATGGCCATGCCTTGAGGTTGCCTACATAAGAGGCCAGTCTCAAAGAGGTTTTTGGGAAACCTCATAACCCTCAGGAGCTCTGGTAGCATAGTGGTTATGAAGCGGGCTGCTAACTTCAAGGTCAAAAGTTTGAAACTACCAGCTGTTCCAGGGGAGAAAGATGAGGCTTTCTGCTCCCATAAAGATTTATAGCCTCAGGAACCCTACAGAGGGTCTCTAGAGTTGGAATTGTCTCCATGGCACATACCCACCACCATGACCATCAGGCGTCTGGAGCAGAGCACATCCTTTGGACCCAGAATCCCTGCACTGAGAACTTCAACAACAAAAACACAAAACCCAATGCTGTCAAGTGGATTCTGACTCACAGCAACCGTATAGGACAGAGTAGAACTTTCCCATGAGGGTTTGAAGTCTTTAATCTTCAGGAGAGCAGACTGCCACATCGTTCTCCTAAACTCACATAAATGAGCCATAATATGGGTCAGTGGTTGTAACACCGAGCTGGTAAAAGTGAAGATAGAGCAAGGTGGTGGACTCATTGGCTTACAGAGGGAAGCTGGGCACTCCTGGGCAGGAGGCAACCAATGGAGCAGGACACCTCATGCAGGGTTTGCTTGCAGGGGCTCAGAAGATCCTGTGCAGGGATCTTTCTAGAGCAGGGTAGAGTTGACAAGGCCAGGTCCATTAGCACAGCAGAGCACAGCTGGGAGATGGGTGGGCACAGGTAGTGTGGTAGGAGCCAGAGACAGCAGTGATGTGAACTTAGTATGTGATCTCAGTCAGGGTGCTCATGCCTGACATAAGTACAGGTCTTCCCGAGTTACAAATGCCCAACTCATGCACTGCTCCTACTTGCCTTTTAATGTTATATATATTTCCCTTCACTTTGAACTTATTAAACCAATAAGCCACATCACAAGTCACTTGCTGCACCTGCAGCTTTTAAATAATTGAAAATGCTTTTGAGCCTTTTCTTGCACTAAGGCTAAGGAGACCTGATGGCACAGTGGTTAAGTGTTCACCTGCTAATTAAAAGGCGAGTAGTTTGAACCCAATAGATGTTTCGCAGGAGAAATATCAGCACTTGGAAACCCTGTAGGACAATTCTACACTGTACTATAGAATTGCTATGAGTTGGAATTGGCTCAATGGCTGTGGGGGAGTATAAGGCTAAATAAGAACTTTATGTACCTGGTCCAATTTACTTATAAATTCTTACAGACTCATTTAGAAATGGATCTGGTTTATAACCTGGGGACGGCCAGTACAGACATGGATAACTAGGGGAAGGATAAGCTGAGCTTTCTCCTTTGACACTTAAGCAGGTTCCTCTCCTACGACATGGGCTATGTTTAGGTGGAGGGATCAGTTCACCATAACTATTGTTTACTGTTCACTTCCTATAGCTAATAATGACTTTCACTTTTACAACACTCCGAAAGTGTCTCCGTCATGCTGAATGAACCTAGTATCCTTAAAGCGGTTGATGTCACTGAATGAAGTCCTCCTTCCTAGCAGTCGTTTTCCTGTTTGGAAGTCTGAGCAGTCTTGAGTACAACACATATAGACAGACATCCAGACACCTTCTTGGGCATCTTGCTTCCATAATGTTCTTTTTGAGTCTCCTTCTTCTTTCTGTCTTCTCTTTCAGTCCACAGCTGTGCTCAAATCTTAACTTTCTTCACACACACTCACCCAAACTTCATTCTTCACTCCACTCAGCTTTGACCCCAGGCTCCTCAGTATCTAGTTTCCAAAGTTCTCTCACTTCCTTTTTATTTTTTCACCTCCCATTCTCTCCATCACATTGCAATCTGACTTGACAAAAAATAGTTATGCATTTGGCTACGTCATCCAACGTAAAAATATTTAAATTTGAAACCTGTGCGTTGACTTTTTTGGTCTGACCCCTGTGAGTTTTAAAGAATGCCAGTTTCTCCTCTCCTGTATTTATCTGCAGCTCCTATAGGCCCAGTTCTTTCCTGACATATTTTAATTTACTTAGAACAACGTTGTCTTCTTTTCCTTGCACAATTCTGTAACACCAGTGGTTACTTTAATTCCAAGGCCATAGTAAAAAGGCACTGAAGGTCATGGTGATGCCCATTTGATGTTAAGATTGAAACAAGGAATCCTAAGTATCTTTTTCCTTTATCTCTACTCAGAGACAGAATGTGCAACCATGGAAAAGAAGAATAACACAAGAAAGATAGATGACTCATACTTTGGGGAAAATGTTGTATGAAGTATGTGTGAACTTATGGGCAGAGGTCATCCCTCACTTAACAACAACTATGTGGGGTAGTGGGTTACTCATTGGGCTGCTAACCACAAGGTCAGCAGTTTGAATCCACCAGCTACCGCTCAGGAGAAAGATGAGGCTTGCTGTTTCCATATTTTACAGCCTCTGAAACCCCACATGTGTCAGAATTAACTTGATAGCAGTGGTTTTTGTTTATTTGTTTTTTTTTTTTCTTAACTATGTGCCAGGCTCTGGAGAGACTGAGATGTAAGCTAAATTTGCTGAATTCTTGGCATTACAGCTGGGGATACGGACCAATACATCAGAGATTGCAATTTAGCAGTTTGCTAGGGGCCAAGAGAGAGGAGTGCAGAGGCTGCTGAGGGAAAAGACTATATGAAGTAGCCTTGGATAAGTTAGATATCTTAAAGGACAAATAGAAGGCCACCAGGCAACTGAGGAAGAAAGATATTCTAGGTGGAGGGAATCTAGTTTTTGCAGTTGAGTCAATAAATTCTGACTCATGGTGATTCCATGTATGGCAGTGTTGAATGGGGCCCCACAGTGCTTTCAATGGCTGAGTGTTTGTAATTAAATGAGCAGGACTTACTTCTGTGGTGCCTCTGGATAGACTTGAACTTCGAATCCTTTTGTTAGTAACTAAGCATGTTGCTGTGTATGTGTCACTCAGGGAGAAGGAATAGGAAGTCAAGAAACACAAAGACTTGAGAGTGCAGTTCATTTAGGAGAATGCAGTTGGTTTTATAGTTCATTTTGGCTGAAGCTTAGGGTAGATAAGTGGCCAGAAGTTGTATCATAGAGAGCTTTGAGGTCCATGCATAGGAGATTGGGTTTTATCCTTTAGTAATAGGAGCGACTAAGGGATGCTGGAGTCCTGGTGTGTTGGTATAGGATAAGCACCGGACTGCTAACCTTAAGGTCGGCAGTTCAAACATACCAGTCACTCCTCAGAAACCCTATACAGGGTGGCTATGATTTGGAACAAACTCGATGGCACTAAAAAATAACAACATGGATGCTAATGAGAACAGTAATATGATTATAAATGTGTTTTCAACTGACTGCTATTAGCTAGCCATTCTCTACTTTACCTCTTAATATCTCTCCCTACAGGAGCTCTGGTAGCGTAGTGGTTACGAATCGGGCTGCGAACCTTAAGGTCAGCGGTTCGAAACTACCAGCCGCTCCGTGGGAGAAAGATCAGGCTTTCTACTCCCGTAAAGATTTACACCCTCGGAAACCCTATACAGGGTCGCTATGGGTCGGAACCGACTCTACGGCACTTAACAACAACAACAACAACTCTTTCTTTACACTTGGGGTGGTGCTGTAGGATCAGCACAGGTCTTCAAACCACAAAGTCGGTAGTTCAAACCCACCCGTTGCTACTTGGAAACCCTATACAGGTTTGCTATGAGTTGGAACCGACTTGATGACAGTTAACAACAACAATCTTTACACTTACTCTTTGTTAATATGTGATTCCTTTGGTCATTCGTCTGCTTTTTCCCAAGCTAATCCAAACTTGCCATTCTTTTTGGCTCTCTTGGTCAATAGCAGATTCTGCCACCTCCTTTCAGGTTTCACCTGAAATCTCTCCCTTTCTCATCTCTCAAATATGATTTTGTGGTTCTAATTCTTTCACACTTCTCGCATCCATTTATTGCTTCTTATCTTCCTAACTCCTGTTATTGACAGTTTTTCTCCTGCTGCTGATTTTGCCTAAGCTCTCATCATTTCTTTTCAGATTGCTGCGATACCACTTAAATGAACTCTTGACCTTAGATATCCTTCCTAGCTCTGCCATTGTGAGCCCTTTGAATTGGCAATCATCTTATATCCAGAATGCTGCTTTTCAGAGAGTAGTGACTGAGCAGACAGAGCTGGGGACAATTAGAGACTGCAGTCCCTTAGACACATGGAACTGGACCTCAAAGTCTCTGTAAGTACTTGAACTGATCACTAAGGACAAGTCTGGACAGCCATGTCTAGCCTCTTTACAAGTAGAACAAGTTAAAATACCTTGTAGAGGTATATGTGTTGTAGGATAAGCGCTTGACTGTAAGATCAGTTTGAACTGTAAGGTCCACAGTTCAAACTCACCAGCTGCTGTTCAGAAACCCTATACAGGGTCACTATGGGTCAGAACTGACTTGACAGCACTTAACAACAACAACAATAAGAGGAATATGCAGAAGGAAGAGGAGATGAGATCATATGGGCCCAGAGGAAGGGGGACTCAGCATGTGTCTGTGGCCTGATTTGGAAGGTGTCTGTTCCGTTCTTAGAACAAGGTGTTTTTAGGGCCTACTTGTATTCGCTGCATTTGAGTTCTTACTGATACTCATTTTGTTCCCGCAATCAAAATCATTTTTTTGCTTGAAGTTGCCCAAGTTCTGTTCATTGCAACTAAAGACTTGTGAGAGATGGGTAGAACACAATTCTGTTCAGGACTTAAAATGTGTGATCTCTCATACACAGTAGCTTATAGCTCATTCAAGATGACACAGATTCCAGTGTCACCTTGAAGTAAAGCAGAATCTGAAACGTTTTTCATGGTACTTTATTGTCTCTCTCAGATCATACCTAGAACTGAATCTTACTGCTTGGGTCAGAATTTTAATATGTCTGAATTTTTTTATTATTATTATAGGAAGGCTGTTACTGTCATAAAGAACTCTTGAATATCAGAGTTTGGGGTATTTTCATGGAATAGTGGTTGGAAGCCATAATACCACAGAACTTAGGACTTTCATTTATTTATTCAATCATTCGAGATTAATCTAATGCCCACTATTTGACAAGCACTATGGTTTGCATTAGAGATATGAAGAAAATGACATACTGTCCCAGGCCTTGAAGAATTCTTAGGCTTTCAAGAGGAAGATAAGTTTTAATAAAAATTATTGGTGATGAAATTGAGGCCTGGAAGATGGAATATGATTTAATCAAAGACTGACTGCTCATCTCACTATTCTTTAATGTTGAATATATATTCTGTTTGGACACTAAATTATTCTAAATCCTTTAACCCAATTGAAATAGACAGTATTGAGAAAAATAGAGGTTTGCATTACTGACTTCAAAGAGAATATGGAATCCAGCATTCTTGGAAATTACATAAGCATTAAGACAGCCAACCATTAGGCCTACTTTTGGGAATAGCCAATTGAATTCTGCAAGGTCATTTTAGTTATTGAAAATGAACAAAGAAGATGCAAAATACTGCCTGACTTTCCTAATCAGTTGATTGCTGGTAACTGTGAAATGCAATAACCAGGCCACTAAGAATGTGGAATCAATCTTAGGGAATCAACAGGAGACTTATTATCCTGAATTCATTGTTTTGTTTTAAATATGAAAAAACAAATTGCAACATGTAAGTGAAGAGTCAGCAGAGAGAGTGTGAGGAATGCTAAAGTGCTGACTTGAATGTCCTGACAATAGCTAGATTGAGTAGTTAGACTGGGTCATGAGATAACCTGGGGATGGAGGACAGACAGAAACTATAGACAGTCAATGAGGCTGCTAGTAGGATTACCCTTGCCTTAGATACTATGAGGGCTGTCTGGAGGGTCCAGTTTAGCAGGAGATAGGAAATTTCCCCTGAGAGAAAGCAAGGTTTAGTTGGAGAGAGTAACTGGATGTATAAACAAGGAAGGCAATGGGCAGGTATGCATCCTGAAGGAAAAGAACAATAAAGTTAACGAAGTCAAGAACATCTCAGGAAATATTCAGGTCTGAGTCTGGAATTGGAGTAGACATATGGTATGAGGAACTTAAAGAAGCCGCTTTGGGTTGGACACCATTAAAGACTAAGTATCATTTGGAACCAAAGATGCAGCTTTTGGGAAGAGTCTATTTCTGAATGTGTCCTAAATGTATTGTTGTTATTAGGCGCCATTGAGTTGGTACCAACTCATAGTGATCCTATGCACAACAGAATGAAACACTGCCCAGTCCTGCACCAACCCACAATCATTACTACATTTGTGTTCATTGCTGCTGCCACTGTGCCAATCCATCTCATTAGGGGTCTTCTTTTTTTTCTCCAAGCCTCCACTTTACCAAGCATGATACCCTTCTCCAGGACTGGTCGCTCCTGATAATATGTCCCAATATGAGACATGAAGCCTGGCCATCCTGACTTCTAAGGAGCATTCTGGCTATACTTATTCTAACACAGATCTGTTGGTTCTTTTGGCAGTCCATGGTACTTTTAATATTCTCCTCCAAAACCATAACTCAAATGCATCAATTCCTCTATGGTCTTCCTTATTCACTGTCCAACTTGCACAAGCATATGAAAATACTATGGCTTGGGTCAGGCGCACAGTAGTCCTCATATTGACATCTTTGTTCTTCAACACTTTAAAGTGGTCTTACACAGCAGATTTGTCTAGTGCATATGTTGTTTGATTTGACTGCTGCTTCCTTGAGTGTTGATGGTTGATCTGAGCAAATTAAAGTCGTTGACAACTTCAATCTTTTCTCCATTTACATGGATGTTTTTTATTGGTCCAGTGTTAGGAAGGCTGTGGTCTTTGATTTTCATCAGTAAGCCCTCTTCACTTTCAGCAAGCAAGGTTGTATCATCTGCATGTCTCAGGTTGATAATGGGTCTTTCTCCAATCCTGATGTCATGTTTTTCTTCATATTATTCAGCTTCTTGGATTATTTGCTCAGAATACAGATTGACTAAGCATAGTGAAAGAATATACCCTGGTGCACACCTTTCCTAATTTTAAACCATTCAGTATTCCCTTTTTCTGTTCAAACAACTGCCTCTTGGTCTCTGTACAGTATTCCCTTTTTCTGTTCAAACAACTGCCTCTTGGTCTCTGTACAGGTCCCTCATGAGCACAATTAAGTGTTCTGGAATACTCATTCTTTGAAATGTTGTCAATAGCTTGTCACGATCTATTATCAATAAAGCACAGGTTAATATCTTTCTGGTAGTCTCTGCTTTCAACCAAGATCTATATGATGTCAGCAATGATATCCCTCATTCCACATACTCTTCTGAATCAAACTTGACCTCTGGAAGTTCTCTGTCAATGTATGATTGCAGCCATTTTTATATTATCTTTAGTATACTTTTACTAGCGTGTGATATTAATGATGTTGTTTAATGATTACCCCATTCCATTGGATCACCTCTTTTTGGAATAGGAACAAATATGGATTTCTTCCAGTCAGTTGGCCAGGTAGTTCCAAATATCTTGGCATACACATAGATGAGTAAGTGCCTCCAGTGTTACATTAGTTTGTTGAAAGACTTCAATTTGTATTCCATCAATTCTCAGTGCCTTATTCTTTCCCAATGCCTTCAATGCACCATGGACTTTTTCCTTTAATATCATTGGTACTTGATCATATGCAACCTCTTGAAATGGTTGAACATTGACCGTTTATTTTTGATACAGTGACTCTGTGTATTAATTCCATCTTTTTTGATGCTTCCTGCATCATTCAATATTTTCCTCATAAAATCCTTCAATAACAAAAATTTAGGCTTGAATTTTTTTCTTTAGTTCCCTCGGCTTGAGAAATGCTGAGTGTGTTCTTCCCTTTTGGTTACCTAACTTCCAGTCTTTGCACATTTCCTTATAATATTTGACATTGTCTTCTCTAGCTGCCCTTTGAATTTTTCTATTCAGCTCTTTTGCCTCCTCATTTCTTCCATTTGCTTTATCACCTCTATGCTTGAGAGCAAGTTTCAGAATCTCTTCTGACATACATTTTGGTCTTTTCCTTCTTTTTTGTCTTCATAATGACCTTTTACTTTCTTCCTGTATGATGTTCTTGATGTCATCCCTTGACTGTCTGTCCTTCGGTCTTTAGTGTCTAACACATCAAATCTGTGTTTCTGATTATTTCTAAATTCAGATGGAATATGTTCAAGGTCATATTTTGGCTATGGTGGACTTGTTTTCATTTCCTTCAGCTTCAGTCTGAGCTTGCATATGAGCAATTGATAGTCTATTCCACAATTTGCCGCTGGCCTTGTTTTGGCTGATGATATGGAGCTTTTTCACTGT
>NW_006408592.1:313588-315485 GCF_000296735.1 Chrysochloris asiatica | reverse complement strand
TCCAGTATTGTTTCTATCATCAAGGCCATATTTCCTAACTACTGACCCTTCCTCTTTGTTTCCAACCTTTGCATTCAAGTTGCCAGTAAATATCAATACATCTGGATTGCATGTTTGATCAATTTCAGACTGAAGAAGTTGGTAGAATTCTTCAATTTCATCTTCACTGGATTTAGTGGTTGGCATGTAAACTTAAATAGTAGTGGTATTAACTGGTCTTCCTTGTAGGTGTAAGGATATTATCCTATCACAGACAGTGTTGTACTTCTAGACAGATCTTAATATGTTCTTTTTGATGATGAATGCGACACTATTCCTCTTCAATTTGTCGTCTCCAGCATAGTAAACAATGTAATTGTCAGACTCAAAATTGCCAATGCCAGGCCATTTCAGCTCACCATAGCCAGATATCAATATTTATGTGTTTAATTTCATTTTTTACAATTTCTTAGACTCATACTTTGTACATTCTATATTCAATTGTAAATGGATGTTTACAGCTGTTTTTCTATATTTTGAGTTGTTCCCCATTAGTAAATGAAGGTCCCAAATATTTAATTCCATTCTCATCATCATGGTTAACTCTACTTTGAGTAGGCAGCTTTTTCCCCCAGTTGTATTTTGAGCTCCTTCCAGCTTGGTGGGCTCATCTTCCAGCACTGTATATGACAGTATTATGGTGCTCTTCATCATGTTTCAGTATTCAGTATTCTGGTGCTGACAGTGTTCCAGGGTTATTAAGGTTTTCATAGTTACTCCTGTTTTATCTATACCTCCTCTCATTCTCTCTTACATTTCAACTGGATTATTCTGAAGCACATCCTATATAACACCTTGTTTCAAAAATTTAAAAGATAACCTACAATGTACTTAACATCATCAAATATCAAGTCATGGTTGAAATGATTTGAATTGGCATCTAAGGAAGACCTAAACATTTCTTGGATCTATTTGGTTGCTATATCTTGCAAATATTTTTTAATCTATAGTTTTCTCTTCTTAATGCATGAGGCCATGGTTAGAATCTGAGTTTACATGATACAAACCATGGCAACCTAGGGGCAAGGAAGTTCTCAGAAGAAAAATGTTTGCAAGATTTCTCATGGTTTTGCTTGGATGCACCAGTATAAATACTGAGATGAAGTATTTATACTGTCATGAACACATCCATTTAAAGATAAGGGAATCAAGGCCAAAAGGCATTAATCAACTTTCCTAAGTCATGTGGCATAGTTGTCAAAGTGAAGTGTGTTAGGGCCAAGATTCAATCTTAAAAGCTGAGTCCAGGACATTTTGACCCTGTTGTACTGACTCTCATTTAGACTCTGTGGGTGTTTTCATATGGCTTTTTGGCTTTGAAAATATTTTAGTTCTGTATTTTTAGAAATTAACATCTAAGTCAGGATTATACCTTAGTGGTAAATGTATATTGAAAAAGCTCTTTTTAAAATTTTAATTCTCTGCACTAATCTGCTCTAATTCCTTGATCAATTTTCTATATATTGCAATTAAAACAGTTAAAACAGTTCTTTTTTTAGTTTAATTTTACTTTGATCTAGGTTCTTGTTCCTTTACAGTAGTGGTCCTGTGCAGTATTTGTCCTTTTGTGACTGACTTATTTCACTCAACATAATGTCCTCAAGATTCATCCATGTTATGCGTTGGCTTGCAGCTTCCTTGTTATTCTTCAGGGTAGCATAATATTCCATTGTGTGTATATATCACAATTTGTTTATCCATTCTTCAGTTGATTAGGCTGTCTCCATCTTTTTGCTATTGTAAATAGTGCTGCTATGAACATTGGTGTGCATATATCTATTCGTGTTATGGCTCATATTTCTTGTGGGTAAATACCAAGTAGAGGAATTGCTGGATCATAAGGTATTTCTATTTCTAA
>NW_006408592.1:292084-307313 GCF_000296735.1 Chrysochloris asiatica | reverse complement strand
GGCAGATTTAAAAGTACGCAATTTCTTACTTTTGCTACACGTTCCATTAGCTATAAGCCTTCAAACCTTTTAAATATTCCTAACTTTGTGGTTCTGAGTTTTGGAGCTCTGCCCTGAATCTGCTTTGCCTATGGTATCGCTCATGGTGAACTTCACGGCACCTCCACCTTAGCCGCCATCAAGCCCCGTCTCCCTGTGCCTTTTTGAGGATTAAGTCCTGATGTGGTGCTGTAGGATAAGCACTCAACCGTAAGGTAGGCTTGAACCACAAGGTCCTCTTTCACGATCATCTTCCACCGCTCAGAAAACCTGTATAGAGTCACTATGGGTCAGAACGGACTGAACGGCACTGAAAGCAAAAACAACAGGGTGCACCTGACCCATGCTATCATATTTTCAATAGTCTTGTATGCATGTGAAAGTTGGACAATGAATAAGGAAACCAGAGAAGAATTGATGCATTTGAATTATGGTGTTGGAGGAGGATTGCCAGAAGAACGAACAAATTCGTGTTGGAAGAAGTACAGCCAGTGAGGACAGTGAGACTTCCCTCATACTTAAGACATGTTATCAGGAGGAACCAGTCCTTCTACAAGAACTTTTGACATTCTACAAGGACTGGTCCCTCCTGATAACATGGAGGATCACATGGATAAAACGGAGGGTCACTGAAAAAGAAGATGTCCAAGTAGATGACTGGCACCATGGCAACAATGGACTCAAGCACAACAACAACTGTGAGGTTGGGGCAGGGCCAGGCAGTGGTTTGTTCTATTGTGTAGAGGATGGCTATAAATTGGAACTGACTTCACAACTCCTAACAACAACAATGCACATTTTACAACAAAATTTGGATATAGCCACTAGTTTTTTTTTCTTTTTTATTATTACTGTCATTAGTTTTATTATTGTCTAATTTTACTGTTTAAACTTTCTTTGATATTTTTTCCTTTTTGGCCCTCATTGTTACTAAGCTCAATTTTCCAAGATAAATTGCTTTAGATGTAAATTTTGCAACATTTGATTCTCCTGCTAGTTTTTCTGAGTGTGGTTTTAGCCATGGATGATTTTATCTTTTTTTCTTGTTGTTAATAATTTCTTTTTGCATTTGACAATATGTACAATAATACATGATTCTTCAGTTATTTTTTGATTGTTTCATTTTCACAGTTGTCAGACTTATTTTGCAGTAATTCTTTCTATTGGTAATGAATATTATACGTTGGAACAAATAGTGCTATATTACTTTCTTTGGAACAAAACAAAAAGCACATGCAGGGCAAAGGTATAAGATTTGTGTTGTTGCTGTTATCAAATGCTATCCAGTTTGTTCTGGAAGGAGCCCTAGTAGTGTAGTGATTGTGCATTGGGCTTCTAATTACAAGGTCAAGTTCGAATCTACCAGTTGCTCTATGTGAGAAAATCGAAGTTTTCTGCTCCTGTAAAGATATACAGCCTCGGAAACCCTATACAGGGTGGCTTTGAGTCGGAACCAATTCGATGGCACCAAAACACAATCATCACCAGTTGGTTCTGACTCATAGACCCTCTATGGGTTTCCAAAGAGGGGCTGGTGGGTTTAAACCACCAACTTTGTGGTTAGCAGCCAGTACTTATCTGATGTACCACACCATGACTCCTCAGGAGTAGGGTGTGGTTGTTGTTTAGTGCCATTGAATCATTTCACATAATGGCCCTTTATAGGGTTTCCAAGGAGCAGCTGGTGGGTTTGAGCTGCTGACCTTGTGCTTCACCGTCCAGTGCTGATCCTACAGTGCCTGCATCTCACATGGCAGTATACTTTCTTCTCTCCTACATGTACCTCCATTGGTGACTGGCATTTTTCCTGTTTTCCAACAGTGGATTGAGGCTCTCAGACAAGGATCAGGCTCTTAGCTCAAGAAGGCTGCTCGTGGAGAGGAGGAGGGGTCACCATGAATTTGTGGGTAAGAATTTTTTAAAAAAAGTCTGTCCAGTGAAACAAAACAGCTACTCTACTTGCCTTTGTCATGGCCACAAGCTGTTCCTTTCTTTGCCTTGCCTCCCAAGCTACCTTGGGGTTCGAGCTGGGCTTGGAAAGGAATGACTTTTCATCCTCCTCTGGATGTATCCAAGTTCCTCCAGGCTTGGAAGGGCTCCCAGACCTCTCCCCTGTCTCCTTACAGAGAAAAGCCTCCCTGTAGGCTTTTCTTGTCTGAATTCCAGGGGCAGCATATCAGTTAAAGCACTTAGAAGCTTAAGTAAGTTGCCTCCCTAACTCCTCTAACTTCAACTCTCCAAACAATTCATCCGGTTTAACCTAGTCCAGGAGTGGTTTCCAAGGCCATGGTGGCCAGTGGGATTTGTATTATTAATAAGACCAAAGAAACATGGCCAAGAACTGGACAAAACAAATATAAACAATCAGAGAGTTGCAGTCAATTTTTATTACCAACAAAACACCAAATTCCATCTGATTTCACCCTTGAGATCCTCCTGAAATGAGCTTTTCTGTGGCCTTGCCTGCAAGTGACCCTCCTTGTGAGTGTATTTATTTTCCTTTGTTATTGTTTTGTTGTTGTTAAGTGTCACCAAGTCAGCTTCAACTCACAGTGACCCTATATAGAGTTTCCAAAGAGCAACTGGTGAGTTTGAACCACCAACCTTGAGGTTAGTAGTCCAGTGTTTAAATTTATTCTCTCACAGTTTAGGAGGCCAGAAGTCCAAATTCAGAGTGCTGGCACTAGGGGAAGGCTTTCTTTTTGTCAGTTCTGGGGAAAGGTCCTTGTCTCCTTTCAAGATCTATAAGGCAACATTCTTTGGATATCTCCGTGCATCTTGACGTCATTCTTCCTCTGGATTTCACAGGACTAGGACCTCAGGTCCAAAGGATACACTCCATTCCCCATTCTGGGCTCTTTTTTCTTAGTGGTAATAGGTCCCACCCACCCCCACCTCAACCCCCACTGTATGTTTAATGAGCAAGAGTAAGCAAAGGTCAACACCTAGAATTCTTATCATGTTCATGTGATCAGTTTGAGAGACTTTATAGTAAAGCTAAGCATCTTTCTCTTTCCCATTATCTAATGAAATGTGATACTTAACACATTGATCATAAAAATCAACTGAACATTGTCAGTTTCTGATTTTTTCCCAGCCTTTCTTCCTGAAAACTTGGAGTTTTCTTTCTCTATTTCCCAACTTCTTGCTGATCTTCTCAGTTCAAAATCATTGCTTAGTGTTTGAAATCAATCCTTCACAGATACTGATGTTTGCTTTTACCATTGACTGCTACTGAGTTTATCTCGTTGGTTTGTTAATTTGGGATCGCTTTTTGTAAAGGCTGTGCTCATGCTCTGTCTGGCTCCTTAGAACCAGTGTTGGACTAACTAATAAACAAGGTAAGCACATGCAAGTAATATCATATGAAAGTAAAATTTTTCTGAAGATAATTTTTAAAATGGCTTTAACAATGTATCAACAGGGAATTTCCAGACATTCATGCTGGATTCAGAAGAGAATATGATTTGGGTTTTCAATCAATGTTTATATGTTCTCATACAAACAAAATATGCTTATTCTTGTAGTAGCCAATCATATTGTTGATGTCAAATGGATTTTGACTGAAAACAGAGAATACCAGAAAGACGTTTCCTTGTGTTTTATTGACTATGTAAAGGCTTTTGACTGTGTGGATCATGACAAGCTATGGACAACATTATGAAGAATGGGTATTCTAGAACACTTAATTATGCTTGTGAGTAATCTGACCATAGATCAAGAGGCAGTTGTTCAAACAGAGCAAGAGGATATTGAATGGCTTAAAATCAGGAAAGGTGTGTGGCAGAGTTATATGAGGGAGGCTAGTGCTGCTGTAGTTGAATACTGAATAAGGAAGACTGCAGGAAAACTGCTGCATTTGAAGTACAGTGTTGAAGAAGAATATTGAAAGTACTATGGACTTCCAGAAGAACAAACAAATCTGTGTTGGAAGAAGTACAGTCAGAATGCTCCATTGAAGCCAAGATGGCAAGACTTTGTCTCTTGTATTTTGGACCTATTATCAGGAGGGACCAGTCCCTGGAGGAGAATATGGTGCATGGTAAAGTGGAGGGTTAATGAAAATGAGGAAAACCTCCAAGATAGATTAGCACAATGGCAGCATTAATAGCCTCAAGCATAACTACAATTGTGAGGATGGCACAGGACTGAGCAGTGATTTGTTCTGTTGTGCATAGGGTCAATATGAGTCAGAATCAATTCTATGGCACCTAATAACAACAAGATAAACACAGTCTTGCTTGTGCTTTTGTACTAATCATTATTGAATAGGTTCATGTTTCTTTCACCACATCAAAGATTCTGCTTCTAGATAGGGCCAGTATCTGTTTCTTTCCCAAACTCACAGCACCTTCTTACAGAATTAAAGCATCTTTTCAAATTTAAAATATCTGACAAGGATGGAGGAGCCATTAAACAAGATAAGGAGGAGCTTACTTGTGTTTACCTGCTAATCTACAGTGAACAGTAGCACATGTTTTCACCGTAGATTTGATCTTTGAAACTGTTTATTACACCTTTGAAACTGTCCACTACATCTCTGAAACTCTTCTTAGCTTGCTAACTGGGTCTTCTGACCCATGATGAATCCTTTTGAATGCCATTACCCTTACTGGGTTATCCCTGGCCTTTGAATGAGAATCAGAAAAAACTGAAAGGTGTTTATTACTTACCTGTCTCTCTGCATTCCACTAATGGTATTTTTGGTTAACTTCCAGGTTGTATTTGTTATTTCTGAGTCCCATGGGGTCAGTGGATCTGACTTATCATATCATGAGATTTAGTAGAACCTGGTGTGACACTGTAGGATAAGCACTGGGTTGCCAACTAGAAGGTCATTGGTGTAAACCCACCATCTACTCCTCAGAAACCCTGTATAGGGTTGTTATGAGTTGGAATGGATTTGATGGTAATTTACAACAGTAACAGTCTGGTATGGACTGTTATCTACTCTCAGGCAGTACGTCCTTGAGAGGTCTATTCAAAGTCACCCAGCAAACCAACATATGCTGTTCCTAAAGAAATAACCACAAAGGAATCCTACTGCATGTTCCAAATCTGAACTGAGAACATGTGGTAAACACGCCATTGCTGAGAAAATGTTTCAGGCTAACTGAAGCAAGAATTGATGTTGTTCATGAATCTTATCACCACCGTGCCTAGAAGATGCTTGGCAGGTGTTGTTTGAATTTAACTGAATGTGATTTGTGATTTGGGTTTTCATTCAATGTTTATTTGTTCTCATACAAACAAAATATTTTAAGTGCTCATGTAATGATAGATGTCACCCCCTTTAATATTTAATACTTATCTTATAGCTATCACCTTTTAAAGTATTCTTTAGATTGGATTATTGTTATTAGGACTTTATATGGACTCTGTGGTCAGAAAGATATACGTTTGAATCCTTTTCTACCATCTACTAGCTATGCATTTACATTTCTGACTTCTTTGATAAAATAAAGGTAATAAAACCTACCCTGCTGTGCAGTTATGAAGATTAAATATAATAATGTAGAGACTTTCTCTTTTCTGATAGACAATCAATAGACAATGCCCATGATTTTTATTTCACAATTATAATCCCATTTTTTCCTTACCCTGTTTACATTAAGAAAGTAAAGAATATATTATTTCCTCCCCCAAATTATGCATGCACAGTTTAATGATTTGCTACATAAAGTACCTTTTGAGGGGAGGGACCAAGACTAGGACATTTAATCTCAGTTTTGGATTCCTTACATGATTCTAGCAAACGTGATTCTGAACAAGATGTTGGCTTTCCAGTCATACTGTTCCTTAGCTTTGCAGTTGGGGATAAATCCATTCATTTTATCAGTCTTGCTTTCCTAATTCTTAAAATTTGGAAAACAGCATAAATATTTTATGATATTATTTTGAAGCTCCAATTCAAATACATATTTTTAAGCAAATACACATATACTATGCATTTTTGGCCAGTCATGCTATGCCAGAACTGTTTTAATTAATTTGTGTGAGAGCGTTATTTGTGAAAAAATCTGGTAATTTAAATCAGTAGTTTCTGCCTAGGGAGTAAATAAGAATCCTCATGTGACTATGCCCATGCATAAGCTCCACCCTTACAGGTTTATGGTACAAATGAGAATATATATTTTGATAAGGTTTCACTGAGTAATTTGGATGAATCCTCATCCCAATTCTGTCTGGAGAGAAAGTGTACTATAAAGTTCTTGTAACTATAAAATTCTTTGTAAATGCAAATTTTTTTTTTTAAATTTCACCCTTATTTTTTAATTTAAATTTTTTACAGTTTTTATTGTGAATTGAGTTAAAGTTTATAGGGCAGATCATTAGTTTTACATTCAGCAAATCATATTGTTTCATTACAATGATTATAATCCCCTCCATGTACCATCAGTTAACAGTATTTCTCTCTATTCGTTTTAGCTCTTTAAAAAAATAAAACACCAAAAAAACACTCAGGCATACATAATAATTTACACCACCAAAGGCTACACTCTACAAGTCTGCCTCCTGGCCACCAGCTCTCAGTCGCTATCTTCCCATGAATCTAGAGTCCTAGTTGCTCCCTCTCTCCATGTTCCCATCTCTGCCTCCATCTCTGGTGTCGCTGCTTCTCTGGATAAGATCTTGCATTCCACTTATGCTCTTCTCCTTGATGGTCCTAGGGTCCTCTGTTTCTGGACTGTAAGATTAACTACTCCCCCATTTTTGTTACAAGACTTCTACCTTTATAATTGTGACAGCCTCAATTTGTTATGGTAACAATTACTCACTATTGAATAATAAGAATCTTATCCCCATCTCGTTTCACTCTACCCTTCTACACAAGATGGAAACTATTTAGTGGGGACTCTGTCTTCTCCCACATACTTTTAAACTATATTCACTCTTGAAAATTTATAAGCCAGTCACTTCATGCTTTGATCCACATGGTCAGAAGCCTTTGCATAGTCAATAAAGTGCAAGTAAACTTCTTTCTAATGAGTGTTGGTGTGGCACTGTGGGTTAATGGGCTGGACCTGAAGCTCAGTTTGAACCACAAGGTTGGCAGCTCAAGCTCACCAGCTTTATTATCATCTTTACTATCATTCATCTTTACTATCATTTTAATGACCTTTTGCTTTCCTCATGTATAATATTTTTAATGTCATCTCACAACTCCTCTGGTCTTCAGACAGTTGTGTCTACTATGTCAGATCTGTCCTTGAAGTGGTCTCTCAATGCAGGTTTAATATACTCAAGGTCATTAATGGGAATTCCAGAACACTTAATTGTGCTTATGGTGAACCTGTGCATAGACCAAGAGGCAGATGTTTGATCAGAACAAGGGGATACTGAATGGTTTAAATTTAACAAAGGTATTCTTAAGGGTTGTATCTTTCTTCATACTTATTCTATATGTACACTGAGCAAATAATCTGAGAAATTGTATTATAAGAAGAAGAACCTGGCATCAGGATTGGGAGAAGACTCATTAACAATCTGCACTATAATGTTATAATGTTACTTGCTTAAGGTGAAAAGGATCTCAATGTAAGGAAAACAAAAATCTTCACAAGTGGACCAATAATAAATAACCTCATGATAAATTGAGAAAATATTGAAGTTGTTTAGGATTTCATTTTACTTGAATCTATAATTAACACCCATGAAAGCATCAGTCAAGAAATAAATTGACATATTGCATTAGGAAAAACTGCTGCAAAATACACTTTAAAGTGTTCAAAAACAACACTAAGGACTAAGATGATCAGGATCCAAGCTATGGTATTTGCAATCACCTCATATGCATATGAAAGCTGAACAGTAAATAAGGAAGCCAGCTGAACAATCAATTCATTTGAATTATGGTGTTGACAAAATTATGGTGTTGATTATACCATGGACTGCCAGAAGAATGAGCAAATCTGTTTTGAAGAAAGTATGACCAGTTTGTTCTTTAGAAGGGAGGATGACAAAATTTCATCTCTCATACTTTGGAAATGCGGTCAGGAAGGACCAGTCCCCTGGAGAAAGACATCATGTTTGGTAAAGTGAAAGAGAGGAAGATCCCCAATGAGAAGGATTGACAGTATGGCAGCAACAATGGTCTCAAATACAACAACAATTGTGAGGATGTGGAAGGACCAGGCAGTGTTTCATTCTGTTCTACATAAGGTACATTAGTCAGAACAGAGCCAACTGCACCTAACAACACAACAACAGCATTTAATTTAAGATTGAGACATGATCTCAGGGGAAGAGTTTCCGTGGTTCATCAACCCTCTGTGGTTTCAGAAAGTCTGGTGTCCATGAAAATTTGAAATTCTGTTCTTCATTTTCCCCCTTTAATTAGGATTCTTCTGCGGACTTTTTGGTCAACAGCAGAAATGGAATTTGTTACACAGGTCTGACTGACTCCAGTCAGAAATTTTATTCCAGCTCCTAAATTTTACGTTCTCATTCAATCATTCCTCAATGATTTTATTAAGGAGAAATGAGAACCACTGAAAGTTTCTGAGCAGTGGCTTGAGGTAATATAACTTATTTTTAAAAACGATTATCTTAGCTGTTGTGTTTTAGGTATTCTTTTATGTTTTAGGTATTCTTTTATAGACTTGGGATATGCCAAGGAGTAAAACAGATCAAACAAATCCATGTTCTCATGGAACTTTCACATTAGAAGGAGAAAAATACTATAGAAAGAAATGGAAACAAACAAAAAAGAAAGAAACATTGGGAGAAGGTCACAAATGTGGAGGTGAAAGAAACATTGGGAGAAGGTCACAAATGTGGAGTGGGAGTCAGGTTGTAATTTCAATTAGGGTGGTAAGTACGTGACTTTTAAGAGATGAAGGAAAGAGCCTTGCAGTTGTCTGGAGGAAGGCTGTTCCAGGCAAAAGGAAGGACCAGTACAATGGCCCTGAGGCGAGGGCAAGTCTGGGTCGTTAGTAGACTGGCACGGAGTCAGCATGACTGGAAAGGTGTGTGAGAGGTGAAGAAATAGTAGACGACATCCTAGAAGCCTGGGTGACTGTGTAGGAAACTGCAGGGGTCTTTGGCTTTTATCTTGGAGTGAATTTGGGAATTTCTGAAGGATTCTTAGCAGATGATTTGTAAAAAAGAAAAAATATTGGTGACATTATATGGCACTTTGGACATGCTGTCAGAAGAAACCAGTTCCTGGAGAAGGTCATCATGCTTGGAGAAGTGGAAAGTCAGTGAAAAACCAGAGGACCTAAATGAGATGGACTGACACAGAGGCTGCTTGTTAGCAGCAAATCCGACTTTGATAGAAATGAAGGCCATGTACAGGCTTGAGAGGAAGTTCATGGACCTTGTGCTCTGAGTTCGGATATGTGGTGTTTACATGAACTACAGGGAATTCCACATGAAAGGTAAAATGCCTGTAGCGTAGAATTCGCATGTTGGGGTCCAAGCTAAACATGGGTCAACTATACATTATAATAAGAATATCTAGTAGCATTTTACTCTGTGTTTTCTTCCAAGATCCATGAGTAGTGAGTGTGGATCAAATGTTGCAGTCTAGTTTCAGTGGCCCTCTGGGGGAAATGAAGGGAGAGTCCTTTGTCTGATTCTGCACTGGAATAGGAAACAAAGTCCTTTGAGGTCTCTATGATCATGACCTGTAAACCTATTTTTTTATTTTATTTTTTTGCAGTTGATTAGGTTTCAGCTCATAGTTGACCCTTGGTTGTTTTTGTTGTTAAGTGCCATTGAGTCAGTTCTTACTCAGTGACCCTGTATAGGGTTTCTGAGAAATGACTGGTGGGTTTGAACTGCTGATGTGCAGTTCAAACCAACCTGGCTGTCCAGGGTTCATCCTACAGCGTCACACCAGAACTCAGTGTTTCCAAGGCTGTAGATATTTACAGGAGCTGACTGCCAATCTTTGTCCTTCAGAGAGTCTAACCAACTTTGGTTAGCCACAAGGGCTCTTTGTGCTCACGACAGCAGTAATGAATCAGAGATTTTCATGGCAATTGGGAACTGAGCCCTTCCATTGTGTGGCGCTGTGGGTTAATGCGCCAGACTGCAAAGCCATTTGAACTGCAAGGTTGGCGGTTCAAGCTCACCAGCTGCTCCTTGGAAACCCTATACAGGGTTTCTATGGGTCGGAATCGACTGGATAGCACTTGACAACAACAACAATTGTTTATTCACCTCAGGAAAGGGTTTGAGTGTTTTAGAGAACAGATTTTCTTATACAGGCCCACACTTAGTCACACATGATGGGTCTTCTTTAAACACAGCTGGCTATTAGGCATAAGGTCACCATTGAACATCATTTTCACCATCACCCTAGAGCCAGATGGAAGACATTCAGACCCCATAAGGATAGGGCTTTGAACTCTAGAGGGGCCAAGGATCCAATCTGTAAAGGTTGGATCTTCTCATTATCCACACTGATATGCAGAACTGAAACTCTTCTGATTCCCATGCCTGGCTTCCAATAAGAACCTGGGCACTGAAGTCAAACTAGATTGAAAATCTGCATCTACTGCTTTCTAGTTCATGATGCTGAACAACCTTTTAAACCTCTCTAAGGTTCATTTTCTTTTGTTTTCATTCATAAAATGCAGATGGCAATTATAGGGTTGTTCTGAAGATGAAAAGAAATAAAACATTTAAAATGCTGAACACAATATGGAGCCTTTAGTAAGTGCTCCATGTAGACATTTTTATTGCTAATTGTTTTGGTTTATGGTGATAGTGCCTTATTCAGGGTATGTGGTTAGAGGTCAGAGACAACATAGCCAGGGCTTTAGTCACTGTCCTATTCTGTGGGGGCACCTTCTGGACTTCATTAGATTCCTCCTTGTTCCCATTTTCACCTTGATAGAAGTAGAATGAACACAAACCCATTCCTGGTCATGTTAACTCAGCAAATGGGAACATGATGACTCTGAATCAACATGGCATGGCAACAAACAGTTGTGACATGTGGTGCATTTTAATGTGCACATGTGTGAACATATGTGTTTAATGTAAGTCATTGGTTATAAAGAGAATAAGAAATCATTTAAATATGGCACAAAACCACCACAGCCATGTTGTTGTTATTAAATGCCTTTGAATTTGTTCCTGTGATTCATAGTGACTCTATATAGGGGTCCCAAGGCTTTATATCTTTGTGAGAGTGGAAAGCCTCGTCTTTCTTCTGTGGAGCGGCTGGCGGGCTCAAACAGTGGGACTTGTGGTTGGAAGTCCAGAGTTTATCACCATAGCAACTTGTTATTGATGTATGAATGAATTGGCCAAAGCAGAAATCTGCTGTAACTCCAGTAACTACTATAGTAACTAGACACTCTCTGGCTTGAGAGATTTTTATTTCACAAGAATGAGTGCAGCTATGAATGACTTCCCATTAGGGCCTTTGAAAGACTCAAGGCAAGATGTGGCATTGGCTTGAACTGACTAGTAGTGGATACGGAGGGAAGCGATATTTATTCATTCAACAGACTCAGTGAAAGCTAACATTGTGCCAGGCACACTACTGACATGTTTATTATTGTCTTTTAGTATCAATATCTGTATACATCGGATTTTGGAACATCTATCTGCAAGTGAACATCAGTAAGTGGTTGTTATTGTTGTTGTTAAGTGCCGTTGAGTTGATTCTGACCCATAGTGACCCTGTATGGGGTTTCCAAGGAGTAACTGGTGAGTTTGAACCACTGACCTTGTAGTTCAAACGACTTTGCTGTCTGATGCATTAGCCCACAGCATCAACAAATTATTTTCTGCACCATTTCATGTAATGCATATTACTAACAATCAGATGTACACACACAAAAAATCAAATGGTCAAAATCAAAAGTGTGGTTCATCATGACCTGAATATGTTGAAGACTACCTATATATGTGTAAAAATCCATCTCTCTTTGTATGTTGTTGTTAAGTACCGTGGAGTCAGTTCCGACTCGTAGTGACCCTGCACAGGGTTTCCGCGGCTACAAATCTTGATGGGAGCAGACTTCAAAAAGTTCATGGAAAAATTCCGTTGTCTTTTGTCTCCGTATTTCCATAAATGTTTTGAAACCCCCTCATATATATCCTGTAACACTTCAGGTAGTATTGGACAGTACTTGTATTAAACACTCTGAAGTGTACTGATATTTTAACCAGTTTGTCTTCAATGGATATCTTGTATCGTCACTATCATTGGCAGTATCCTGTGTTAATCAGTGGAAAATGTTACATTGCATTTATACGATTCCCTCTTCTACTCTAATGGGATTATTAAATAATCCAGGAACCTATTTACTATTTGGAATGTATCTCTTCCTTTCAAAGTTAACTGTAATTAGTTATGAATCTTGTTTTTGTTACCACTGCATCTCAGTGTCAGAATAATTTCTGCAGATTTTATAGGTCATTCATTAATTTATTTGAAATTTCTCTCAATTCTTTAATAAATAACTGATCTGTATTGATCAAACCGCCTCAGAGAGTTGTGAGAGAGCTTCACATGGGAAAATGTAATGGCAAAATAGTGTGCTTGTATTAGTTAATACCATTCCATTTCTTTTGAACACTTGCCTTCCCCAGCATTCCATCCACTCCAGGTCTATACAAAGTACAGAGTTTCCCATAGTTAGTGCTCATTGAAGACCTAGGAATTGATTTATATTGGCTGGTTTCCTTTCTGAAAACTGGGAGGAAGGATGAGGATGGAAACATAATAACAATTATTTCTCATCGCTGTTAGTTTGCATCATGTTTTCTCTTTTAAACAAACAGGAAGTAAAACACTTATATTTCCTTTATAAATTTGCTTTTAGAAAAATAAAATTCCAAGAACATCCTTGTTTCTGATAAAAAATCTTTGACCAATTCTTTGGGAGTTTACCCTGTTTCTTCAACCTGGGCTGAAGGCATCAAACTGAGGTTACTATTGTTTTCTCAAGTCATCCCAACTCCAATTCATGAATCCTGGAAATGTGAGTCTGATGGTAGACCTAGGATGGAGTAGGTGTGGCTCACTCCTTAGTTTTTCTGCCCATTATCTACCCACCCACCCCTACCCCCGACCAAGGCCTTTATTCCCTGAAATCTCTTCAAGTACACCTGAAGGGCACTGTGCGAAAACTTTGGAGCTTGAATTTAAGTGCCAAGTCGAAAGCAATGTACCTAAAGGAATATTTTTTCTATTTGAAAACTTACCCCTCAGGGATAATTTTATAGGAAAAAAAATCCAGAAATTAATTTTACTTGTCATTCTTTTTAATGCAGTTGTTGTTGTTGTTAAGTGCCTTCGAGTTGGAGCTGACCCATAGAGACCCTGTACAGGGTTTCCGAGGGTGTAAATCCTTATGGGAGTTGTTGTTGTTGTTGTTAAGTGCTGTCGAGTCGGTTCCGACCCATAGCGACCCTGTACAGGGTTTCTGAGGGTGTAAATCTTTACGGGAGTAGAAAGCCTCATCTTTCTCCCGCGGAGCGGCTGGTAGTTTCGAACCGCTGACCATAAGGTTTGCAACCCAATTCGTAACCACTACGCTACCAGAGAAAGCCTCATCTTTCTCCTGCGGAGCGGCTGTCCTTGTTGAAGGCATGGACTCTCTAGTCTAAAAGTATAGAAAATGCCTCTCCATTCCTTCAGGCCTGGATGACAGTGGCTCTGACATATTGAATGGAGCCCTCCTAAGGGATGGCCATTGTCACTATGGCAACAAAGCCAGGTGAACTGATTTTCCTTGTGAGGCTCTTTGATGCTGACATGTCCCCTTGAGAAGGGTCTTGCCAGGATCCCCTTGGAAGGGGATTGTTCAAAGGTGGGGCTGAACTTGAGGTTGGGGATATTTAACTTGTCCAGGCCCGTGAGTAGTAAGACTTTACAAGGAAAAAAATCCAAGATGCTGGCTCTGGGATTTTCTTGGTCAGTCTAACTCCAGAAATAAATGGCATCAAGCTGAGATGGTGATGAATGGCTCTTGAAAGCAAAGGAAATTGGGTTTTGTGACAAGTCATTTGTTTTCCCCCCTCCCTCCATCCCTACAGCCAGAAATAAATAAAAATTTCTCAATATTCCAACCAATTGAGGAAGCAGTGAAAGTAAAAACAACAAAAACAGAAGCACGTCCCAATTGTAATGCATGAAAAGATAACCTACCTCGTGAGATGTGTGTGTTCAGCGAAGGTGAACATTGATTTCTGATGAACTGCAACTCTGGGAAGTTTTCCAGTGCAGATCTTTAGTTTCCTAAAATCACTGTTGCAGTCACTGTACATTCATTCCTGAGAGAACAGAATCTGATTCAGAACCTTCCAGTTCTGTCTTCACTGTTGTCATGTGGGCCAAACTACCATCGCTGCCATCTGGCCCACAGCTTTGCCTCCACCCCTACTCTCCTCCCTCCAACGCATGATCCATGCTATAGCCAGAGTGATCTTTAAAAATATAAATTAGATCAATCACTCAGCTACATATCCAGTGAAGGTTTTCTGAGGCTGTAAATCCTCATGGAAGCAGAAAGCCTCATCTTTCTCCCAAAGAGCAACTGGTAGATTCAGACTGCTGACCTTGGCTTTAGCAGCCCAATGTGTAATCCACTATGCCATTTGGCCCCACTCCCCTTATTTCAGTTTTTCAGCAGAAATTTGTTGTTTTTAAATAAAAAATCCCTGTATTAGTTATAATAACAAAATTTTTTTTTTAAGTCCAGCTTGCATGTATCAGTACACATACCTGTAAGGTCAAAACTATGCTAATTTATTTTTCAGCCATATATCCTTTTCTCTGCTCTTGGTTGAGGCCACTCCCTCTCTACCCAATGGTTTCTTGCTCCCCTACTCTTTTTATTTTACTAAAGTCCCTGAATCTTCAGCCGTGAACCCAAAATAGTATTTTTTTTTAGAAAGACATTCTCTGCCTTTCCTACATGAATTTTTTCTTGCCCATTTTTGTTCTCATAATACTCTGTGATTTTTCTTCACGGTATGATTATGTATTTGAATCCAGGTTATGTGACTGGTTAACACATTTGACTACTTACTGAAAGATTGGAGGTTAGAATTTACACAGACGTGCCACAGAAGTAAAGTCTGTTGATCTACTTCTTTTTTTTTGGAAAAAATTTTTAAAAAGTTTTTATTGTGAATTGAGTGAAAGTTTACAGGGCAGATCATCAGTTTTACATTCAACAAATCATACATTTGTTTCATTACAATGGTTATAATTTCA
>NW_006408592.1:286769-291909 GCF_000296735.1 Chrysochloris asiatica | reverse complement strand
GTGAATCTAGAGTCCTCAGCTGCTCCCTCTCTCCATGTTTCCATCTCTGCCTCCATCTCTGGTGTTGCTGCTTCTCTGCATAGGGTCCTGCATTCTACTTGTGCTCTTCTCCCTTGATGCTCCTAGGGTCCTCTATTTCTGGACTGTAAGATGATCCACCTTTATAATTGTGATAGTCGCAATTAGTCATGCTAACAATTACTCACTATTGAATCATAAGAATCTTATCCCCTGTTGATCTACTTCTGAAAATCAGTCACTGAAAATTCTACGGAGTATATTTTTTATGCTGATGCACATGAGGTTCTATTTTGACACACATGAGTAATAATTGACTTGTGTGACACTGTGAATTTACTTAATAAGGCTTTTCTATCTAAAATCTCAACTCTCACCTAATGACTGTGTGAGACCATGCCTCTGGGTTTAAAAGGAGCCATTTCAGAAGCAGTAACAGATACCCCCAGGACCATCAAGAAAGAAGAGCCATGAGTAGAATGTGAGATCCCTACCTGGAGTAATGGTAGAGGCGATGGCATGGAGAGACAGAACAGCTGCAGGCTTCCCAATCCATGGACATAGCAAACTTAAGTGCCTATGGGCAGGATGTGTCCTGTGGGCATTACAGACAGTGCTAAAGGAACTTTGTAACACTTGCCCAAGCAGGGCAGAGGCCACAGGTCTATGTGGCTGAGAGGTTGAAGACAAAAGTGAATTGTGCCTGAACTATGGTAGAGAACAGGCATTTCTCACTAGAGGACTGTTTTCCTGAGTTGTTTCTGATCCTGAAACAAACCCCATGATTGTGAGTATTGTTATGAGTTTTGTGTAGCCATTGTAATGGATTCTCGAACCCAGATGTTCGATGTGCCGTGGAGGGATGCTTGGTGTCAGAAGAGGGCAAGGAAGTTTGAAGAGTAGAGGCCTGTCTGACTCTGCCTCATAGGAATTGGCCTTGGGCTGCTTTTGAGTTGGATTCTCCTTCACCTTTGTGAAGCCAGAGAAAGTCAGACATTATCACAGTGCTGTTTTTGCAAGTTATCAGCAATTAGTAATTACATGGTTATTCTCCTACCTGACTGTGAACTATGAATACAGGCCAGGATCTATTTGATCATTGTAATTCTAGTGTTAACACTACAAGTGAGTCTTCAAAACTTTCCTGGAGAATGCATATTATGAATAAAGCTATGCATAGATATCAGAAATTTGTTATACCACAATAAAGTCATGTTGTTCTTAAGTACTGCTAAGTCAGTTCCAACTCTTAGTGACCGTCTATAGGATTTCTCAGGTGTGACTGGTGAGTTTGAACTGATGATCTTGCAGTTCAAACTGACCATGTGATCCAATGCTTATCGTATAGCACCACACCAAGGCTCCAGTAAAGTCATACTAACTTGTTACAGCATGTTTGAACAGAATCTAGTTTGAGGCACTAAAATGATAATACATCAGTTTGATGGAATCTTAAAAACTTATGAGTGGCCATCTAAGGTATAATTAATAGTCTCTTCCTGTATGGAGGAAAGAAGAGTGATGAAAATTGAAGTTGCTTAGAAACAATTAGTCCAATGGACTAATGGACTAAAGTCTCATGACACTTAGACCTTGCAGTTTAAACTGACCAGTTCAAAGGCCGGTTTGAACTGCAAGGTCATCAGTTCAGACCAGAAGAACTGGATGGTACCTGGTTACCACTACCAAGGTCCTGGGTAGAGTGGGAAAAAATGTGGATCGAAACTCAAAATCATAAAAAAAGACCAGGCTGACTGGTTAGATATTGGTAGAACCCTGTGACTACGACACTTCAGGTCTGGAACTGAACTCACGCTCTTGGTTCAAGTTTCAACCAAGCAATAGATAGGTGTATAGTGGGATAGCAACACTAGTGAGGTATGCTGTTGTTGTTGTTGTGTGCTCTGGAGTTGGTTTTGACTCATAGCGACCCTGTACAGGGTTTCCGAAGCTGTAAATCTTTACTGGTGCAGAAAGCTTCATCTTTCACCCACAGAACAGTTGGTAGTTTTGAACTGCTGACCTTGCGGTTCACAGCCCAATTCATAACCACTACGCTACCAGTGAGGTAAACATACCATAAAATGGCCAAGCATTTTAGAACAAAAGGGAAGCATTTACATAAGGACAAAGTTGGAAACAAGAACCACAGGGAGGAAGTGGGATAAATGATGTTACATCGAGAGGATAGCAATCATTGAGATGAACTGAAGTGCATGATCTGTTCAATGCAAAACTGATGATCTGCTCTGTGAACCTTCACTCAATTCACAATAAAAAAGAAAAAAACAAAACCCAAAAAATGTCAGCTTGAAAAGAACCTCTATCAGAGTAATATAAATTTTGCTCAAATTGAAGCAAGAGAAAAAGTCAAATTTATGGTGAAGCTTGAGTTGAAGAATAGTGAAATCATTGATGCTTTACAAAAAATTTATGGCAAGAATGCCCTAAAGAAATCAGCAGTTTACAGACAAATAAATCAGTTTTAAAGGAATGAGATGGAGTTGAAAGTGAAGCCAACAACAGCAGACAATTCACATGTTTTTGAGGAAACAATTTTATTTTTGTTCTAATTGAAAAGGAGGACTTCAAGTGTGGTATTGTAGGATTAGCACTGGACTTTGAACCTTAAAGTTAGCAGTTCAATGCTACCAGCTGCTCCTCGGAAACTCTATACAGGGTCATTATGAGTTGGAACTGACTCCACGGCACTTAACAACAACAATTGAAGAAGACCAACGATTAATAGCAGAAACAATAGCCAACACCATAGACATTTCAATTAGTTTAGCTTACGCAATTCTGACTGAAAAGTTGAGCAAACTTTCTGCTAGCTGAGTGCCAAAACGGTCGCACCAAGATCAGTGGCAAATAAGAAGAGAGTTTTCAAAGGAAATCTTAAACAAGTGGGATCAAATTCCTGAAGCATTTCTTGGAAGAATTGTAACAGGAGATGAAATATACCACTATGATTCTGAAGACAATGAACGATCATAGCATTGGTTCCCAAGGGGTGGAAGTGGTCCAGTCGAAGCAAAAGTGGGCTGGTCAACAGCAAAGGTCATGGCAACAGTTCTTTGGGATGCTCAGGGCATTTTGCTTGTTGAGTTTCTGGAGAGTCAAAGAATGATAACATGTGCTTATTATGAAAGTGTTTTCAGAAAATTAGCCAAAGCGTTAGCAGAAAAGCATCGAGGGAAGCATCACCAGAAAGCCCTTCTCCACCATGACAATGCTACCGCTCATTCATCTCATCAAAGTAGGGCAATTTGTGAGAGTTTCAATAAGAAATAATTAGGCATCCATTTTACAGTCATGATTTAGTTTTTACTGACCTTTTGTTTCCCAATCTTAAAAAATCTTGGAAGGACACTAATTTTTCTTCAGTTATCAATGTAAAAAAGACTGCATTGACATGGTTAAATTCCCAGGACCCTCAGTTCTTTAGGGATGGACTAAATGGCTGATATTAATGTTTCCAAAAGTGCCTTCACCTTGATGGAGCATATGTTGAGAAATAAAGTTTAGATTTTAGTCTGACATTTTAATTTCATTTTTCCACGAACTCCTTGAAGTTCCCTAGTATGACAATGAAGGAGCTCTGGTAGCATAGTGGTTATGAATCGGGCTGCTAATCTCAGAGTCAGCAGTTTGAAACTACCAGCTGTTCCATGGGAGAAAGATGAGGTTTTCTGCTCCCATAAAGATTTACAGCCTTGGAAACCCTGTGCAGGGTCGCTATGAGTCAGAACCGACTTCACGGCACATAAACACCACACCAATATAACTGTTACATAGTAAGTGCTCATCAAATAGTCATTGAATAAAGAATCTGTGATAACTTCTGGAGGAAAGTCGAGTGGTGAAAATTGAAATTGCTTGGAAACAATTAGTCCAATGGATATAATAGCTTTGAACACAATAGCTTTAATGAGCAGGAGCTGATTTCCCTAAGAGTTAAAGATGAGGACTAAGATTTAAGCCCCATTTACCTTCGAGTTTAGATATGGAGTTAATATTATTATACTTATTTTGTATCCTCACCTTCCTTCCTACTCTGCAGGCCCCAGGTTTATGAAGAATATAGGGTCTCTGACAACAAGTGCACAATGAAGACCTAGGAATTGACTTATGTTGATCAGTTTCCTTTCTAAACTGAGAGGAGGGAAGACATGGAGTAACAGTTCTTCTTCCTGTCTCTTGCACATTCTGTTCCTCACCTCCCCACTAGGTTGTCCTCTTTCAGATGTTGAAGCTGCTAATAAGTTTTAGCAGAAACAAACACTCGATAATAATTTTCTGGGAGGAAAATCTCACCAGGGAGACTGAATGGTTGAACTGTTTAACTTCTGCCAAATGCCAAGGGGTCTAGTTAGGGAGACTGGCATATAAACAACCTCTTTAGCAGCTTTCTAATTCAGCTTCGGTGAGCACAGCACACACCCACACCCACTATATTGTTAGTTCCTTAGGCACCTAGTCATGCCACTACACTTGGTGCTACCCCGTGTGATAACTCATGATGTCACCCCTGACCCCATCTACCTCCTCCATACTAGACCATACAGAATTGTTGATAGGTGCCATTGTGTTGGTACTGACTCATAGAGACTCTATGTACAACAGAACAAAACACTGCCTGGCCCTGGGCCAAACTCACAATTGTTGCCACGCTTGAGCCCATTGATGCTGCCACTTTGCCATTCCATCTCGCTGGGGGTCTTCCTCTTTTTCTCTGACCTTCCAGCTTACCAAACATGATATCCTTCTCCAGTGACTGGTCCCTCTTGACAATATGTCTGAAGCATGAGAGACAAAGTTTGTCTACCTTGGCCTCCAATGAGCACTCTAGCTGCACTTCTTCCAACACAGATCTGTGTGTTCTTTTGGCAGCCCATGACACTTTCAATATTCTCCTCCAACACCATAATTCAAAAGCATCAATTCTTCTACAGTCTTCCTTACTCACTGTCCAGCTTTTGCATGCATATGAGGTTATTGAAAATACCATGGCTTGGGTCAGGCACACCTTAGTTCTCAAGCTGACATCTTTGCTCTTCAACACTTTAAAAAGGTCTTGTGCAGCAGATTTGCCTAATGCAATACGTTGTTTGATTTCTTG
>NW_006408592.1:278835-286214 GCF_000296735.1 Chrysochloris asiatica | reverse complement strand
TTCTCTGCTTTTGGACTCATAGCGACTCTGTATAGGGTTTCCAAGACTGTAAATCTTTACAGGAGCAGAAAGCCTCATCTTTCTCCTGCAGAAAGCTGGTAGTTTCAAATTGCTGACCTTGGGGCTAGCAGCCCAATTTATAGCCACTATGCTACTCAGTTACCTTACATGGTAATTGGGTTCAAATTCATTTCAATATATTTTACTTTTTAAAAGGGGAAACCTATTTTAAGCTTAATAAGAATGGACTCATTTGCTTAGGCTGTTCTATGAGCCCAGAATGCTCTGTGCAAGTGACTTGCACAGCAAAACCTATGCAGATTCCCTAACTCTTTCTCTTATATATTCATGTCATGGGGTTAGTCATCGCAGCTGATGTCTTTGCTTTTGACCGATAGCAACCCTCTATAGGGTTTCAGAAGAGGGGCTGGTGAACTTGAACCATCGACCTTGAGGTTCCAATGGACTTTGCAGTCCAGCGCATTTAACCCACAGCACCACACCAGGATTTGTTGTCATGTTGTTATGTGCCATCGAGTCGTTTCCGACCCATAGCGACTCCGAGGGTGTAAATCTTTACGGGAGTAGAAAGCCTCATCTTTCTCCCGCGGTGCAGCTGGTAGTTTCGAACCGCTGACCTTAAGGTTCGCAGCCCGATTCGTAACCGCTACGCTACCAGAGCTCCTTACACCAGGATTTGGAAAGAGTTAAATCAGATTGCAAATTTAAGTATGGGAGTTTAAGGTAGGACAGTGACACCTAGTGGTGGACAAAGGACCATTCAGGTATTAGGGTCTTCATCCAGCAACTCTGCTATGGAGGGTTAGGACTCAGAGGATGCTAGAGGGTGCCTGCAACATGGTGAGCATATTTACAGGTTCTGGTCCTTGATGTGATCTGCTGGCCTTCACTATAACTGGAGAATGGATGGACCGACTAGTAAACACACAAGCAAACCCAGTCTGTGATTCTGTGACAGAGCCAGACCAGATCATCTTAGACATCTGCTCATCAGCACTTTCTGAGCCCAGAGAGCGAACGAAACTTGTCTAAAGATACATAACAAATTAGCCACAGGACCAGAAGTCGGGTTTCCTGATGCTCAGAGAGACTTTTTTCCTCTACATCAGCTTTACCCTCTTGATGGCAGGACCAAACAACTTTGAGAGAGTGGAGTTATCTTAAAATCAACACCAAAACAACCTCGGAAGGTGTTATGAATTGAATTGTGTTTTCCAAAAAGCTTTGTTGAGGTCTAAAACCCTGTACTTGTGACTGTGACTCTATTTGAAAATGTTATTAGTGAAGTCAACATGAGGTCATACCGAAGTAGCTGGCTCCTAACCCTAGATGACTCATTTTTACAAGAAAGAAGATGCACACAGAGAAACAGAAGAAGGATGGTCATATGATACCTGAGGCACATGAAGTTGCAAATTCAAGGAACATCAAGGAATCCATGAACTACCAGAAAGTAGGAGAGAGGCATGTATCAGTTCCATCTTCAGAGCCCTCAGAAAGAGTCAACATGATTGATACCCTGATTTGGACTTCTAACCTCCAAAACTGTGAAAAAAAGAATTTTTATTTTGATCAGCCACCCAGTTAGTGGTATTTTGCTACAACAGTTCTGGGAAACAAATACAGAGAGAAATGAAAGAACAAGAAGGTAATCTTAAGAATTGTATATAAGAGAGTCACACTTTCTCTGCCTCCAGAATGGAATTTGGGGTGGGATTGGGCACCCTGGAGAAGCTTTTCCTTCTCTTCATGCCTCCTGGAGCTCTGGTAGAGTAGTGGTTACGAATCGGGCTGCGAACCTTAAGGTCAGCGGTTCGAAACTACCAGCCGCTCCGCGGGAGAAAGATGAGGCTTTCTACTCCCGTAAAGATTTACACCCTCGGAAACCCTGTACAGGGTCGCTATGGGTCGGAACCGACTCGATGGCACTTAACAACAACAACAACATGCCTCCTGGCACCTGTACCTTCCCTCGTACTACTCAGGAACAAGTGTTTTCCTGTCTGATGGAAGGACTGATCTGATGGCTCACACTAACAAGATGGATTTCATCTGTTGCTCATCTTTGTTGTTGTTAAGTGTCATTGAGTCAGTTCCACCTCATAGTGACCCTGTATAGGGTTTCCAAGGAGCAGCTGGTGTGTTTGAACTGCTGGCCTTGTGATTTATAGTCCAGTGCTGATCCTACAGCACTATACCTAATGATTCTTTAAATAGGCACTAGTGGAAAGCCTGGGGAATATTAGAATCTTCATCTGAGGGGTTCCGAGATGTTAAGTAACTTGCTGAGACACATAGCAAGAACAACTTAGAACCACAGTTTAAAGCAGGTCTGTCCTTACAGCTTTGAAGTTTACCATGATTTGGGTACAATGACACAGCTGCCCCAAGTTTCTCAAATCACACCACACAGTCTCTGCACAAACAGTTGAGGGATCTGGAGGGAGTGAGGGAGAAAACAGACTATCAGGCCCACTTAGGAGGTGGAGAAGTAAGGGTGGGTAGATAGTTCATGACAGAATTGTCAGACATCCTGGGCTCAGAGGAGCTCTGATGGTGAAAAGCAGCCCAGAGCATCAGTTTTCAGAATGTGATGACATCATTAACGAGTCCAGAGATGGATGTTTTCCCCAGTGGGAGAGAGGACTTCAGGCCTGCTCTGACCGTCTGTCTGCACCATTAACATTTCCTTACAGCCTGTCAGGTCAGAGAATGAGGATGTTCTTTTTAAGCCTGTCAACTTTCTAATCTAGTTCTACCCCCGCTGCTCAGCTCCTGATAAATTCTGACCACCCATCATTCTTCCAAGCTGCATCTCTGTAGTTCTCGTGCACAGACATTTCTACCAGCCTTACATGCATTTTAAGTATTGCTTTGGGTAGTGTCTAATATAACATAATGTTAACTGTTATGACCCAGGTTCCCATCCCCTTCCTTCAGAAAGCAAGCTGACACATCTGCATGCTCCACCAAAAAATCTCCTTAAGGACAATTAGAAGAAAAAGCAGCCAGGGAAGGAGCCACTTGTGTCATTTAGAGGTTGAGAAGTAGGGTTCTGCTGGCTGTGGGAGGTTCAAATGCTTGACTTCAGGCAAGAGTATTTTTACGAACATTGTGTGCCATTTTGGCTGATGGGTTCCTCTGACTATAAGCAGAAGCCTGCATTGTCCTCATAATTGCCCACGTATTTGAGTTCGTCACTGAGGCTATTGTACCTATCCATTTCACCATGGGTCTCTCTCAAACAATGGCTAGCCTCTGTCTCAGTGAACACAAGGTCTTCCAGCTATTGATACCTCTTGAGGATAGGTCCAAAGCAAGTAAGTCAGACGATGCTCTGTTGTAACCTATAAAGTTTACTTTGGCTTATTTTCAGAGCCCTGGTATAGTGCTGTCGGATAGGCACTAGACTGGTAATCTCAAAGTCAGCAGATAGAACCCACCAGTTGCTCTTGGAAACCCTATTCATGGTTGATATGAGTTGGAACTAACTCGATGGTACACAATAACACTTTTCAGAAGCAGATCATCAGATCTTTTTTCTTATTCTGTTTTAATCTGGAAGCTCTGCTGAAATTTGTTCAGTCTGGGTGACCCTGCTGGTATTTGAAAATTTGGTCTCATAGCTTCCAGCATCATAACAATACACAAGCCACAGGGTGACAAACCAACAGACAGGTGGTGAAAAGGACATGTTAAAATTGCTGTTGTTGTGTGTTGTTGGGTTGATTCTGACTCATTGTGACCTATTGGACAGAGTAGAAGTACTCCACAGGGCTAGCAAGGCTTTAATGTTTACATAAGTTGGCTCTTAAAGCTTTTTCTTATGAATTTGCTGATGAGTTGAAGTCACCCATAGCAGCCTAGTGCTTAATCAATAGCAATCAAACCCCAAACAAACAAACAAATCTATTACTGTCAGTCAATTTTGACTTAACATGACCCTACAGACAGAGTGGACTCCTGGGGTGGTGCTGTAGGATCAGCATTGTACTGCGAACAACAAGGTTGACAGTTCAAACTCACCAGCCATTCCTTGGAAACCCTATATAGGGTCTGTAATGAGTCGGCACCGACTCAATGGCAGAGAAGTACTCGACTAAAAGGTTGGTTTGAACTGCAAGATCGGCAGTTCAAACCTACCACTTGCTCTTTGAAAACCCTATAAAGGATCACTAGGAGTCAGAACCAACCCAATGACAACAACAACAATATGGGACAGAGTAGAATTGCCTCATAAGATTTCCTAGCTTGTAATCTTTATGGAAACATAATCTTCTTCCCACAGAGCCACTGGTGGGTTCCAACCACTGACTTTCTGGTTAGCAACTGAGCACATAATCATGGCACCAGAGGGACTCAAAGATTGGTAACAATTACTTCCAGGATGTATTAAAATGTAGATTCCTTGGGTTTCATCCTAGATTTATACTCTTCAGGAGTGATTCTTGGAATTTGTAACAAGCTCCACAGTTGCTCCTGCTTCATTCTGAAGTTTGAAATTTGCTACCTTTTGCCTACATTTAAGCAACTATCTAGGTCTTTGCCTTTGGTGTTTTCAGATAGAGTGTGGTTAGTGGTGGATAAGGAAGCCTGGTCTGTCCATTCCTCAGGTCTCTCATGAGACTGAATGAACTCAAGTTGGGAAGGCACATTCATGAACCTGGCATGACCACTGGCCAATCATGTCCTCTTCCCCACTGAATATTGGCAGAGTCTCCACTTCTCACTGCTGTGCTCAAATGCTGCTCCATGAGGTCAAGCCTATTAGATTGCCCTGAGCAAAGTGATGGGAAAACACACACACATGATAAATATTAAAAAGCGACTTGGTCAACAACATTGTCTCCTAAAATGACCTGTTGAGAAAGATCACCACTTCTGTGGTATTCTTGCCCCATTCTGAATATAACCATGAGGAATCGTCAGACAATTCTGAACAGAAAGAGAGTCTACAAAAGAACTGACTTGTACTTCAAAATTATGAGGTTCACAAATGACTGAAGAACTGAGTATAGTTGGAGATTGATGAAAGCCACCTCTCCAACATTTCTATTTCATGAGAATACTCCTGTAGAGCACCATTTAGATGGTATCACTTATCAAGATGCTCTGTATTTGTTTCTTAAACTCCTTTCTGTGAGACAGTGGGATATGAATCGAGGGCTATCTGGGAATAGAGTGGACAGGGCAATCTGGTGAATGGAATATCACCCTGGGAAGCTGCAGGGCCTGGTGGGACACTCTGGGATGTCTGTGGGGAGAGGGCCATGTGAGGAGGACTGGCTGTGTCAGGGAGGGTAATAGATGCTGTTGTCTGAATCTTCTCTGAGCAGGGTTTATTTGAAGCTGACTCTCGTAGGCTCTTCCCTCAAATGAAAGAGCAATCTCAGGCTCCCTTGCTGGGTGGCAGATGGTGAAACCCTGGAGGTGAAGGAAATGGTGACAGGTCATTTTTGGTCCAGTTGGTAAACTGCACCATGACACTCCTATTCAGAGGGAACTTTCAAGACACAAACAAAGAGCAAGAAAGTATTACAACATGACTCAAGATTGGCATTCACAGACATTGATGAGTCAGGATTAAGGCAGTATTTCATAAAGCTAGGGAGCCTGGGCTTAGAGACAGATCCACCTGGGTCCTTAACTTCTCTAAGCCTTGATTTTTCATCTATAAAGTAGGGGTTTTTATATTTTGATAGCACCTTTCTTAGAGGATGATTGTAAGATTAAGTGAATTATATGAGTTTTAACATTCTCTTTGACACCTAATAAGCACTCAATAAATGTTAGCTCTTCTTAAATTCTAAGCACTTGGTTTGCAGAAGACTATGGTTTACAGTGGGAGCCCTAACTCCATTTCAAGTCTTGACATAAATTCAGACTCCATTTAAGTTCTTTATGACCATTAACCTACACTGTAGAAAGATTTGCCCTCAGTCAGGGTATGTTTAAAGTATGTTATGACTCCCCTAGTTAGTCCAGGTTAGAGACAAAGAAGAAGGATCAGTTAGTTGGAAAACTGGACCTTGGTGATAAGAATGATGTTGGAGACTGCATGATAGAATTTGCAAGACCAATGACTTATTCATTGCAAATACCCTTTTAAAATAATATAAAATATATCTATACAAATGGACTTCACCAGATGGAATACACAGAAATCAAACTGACTACATCCTTGGAAAGAGACCATAGCCAAAACAAGACCAGGGTCAGATGGTGGAACTGCTCATATGCAAATTTAGACTGAAGCTGAAGAAAATTTAAACAAGTCCATGGGAGCCAAAATATGACCTTAAACATATCCCAACTGAATTTAGAGACCATCTTAAGAACAGATTTGATACGTTAGACACCAATAATTGAAGACCAGAAGAGCTGTGGAATGAAATCATGAACATCATGCAGAAAGAAAGCAAAAGATCATTAAAAAGACAGGAAAGAAATAAAAACACCAAAATGTATGTCAGAAGAGATTCTGCAATTTGCTCTGCAGTGAAGACATGCTAAAACCAAATGGAAGAAATGAGAATGCAAAGAACTGAACAGAGCATTTCAAAGGGCAACTCTAGAAGACAAAGTAAAGTATTATATATAAAAAAAAAAAAAATGCAAATACCTAGACTTAGAAAACCAAAAGGGAAAACATGCTCAGCATTACTGAATCTGAAAAAACTGATAAAAAAATTCAAACCTTGACTTGCTATTTTGAAGATTTCTATTGGCAAAATATTAAACAATTCAGAAAGTATCAAAATAAGATGAAAGGAATATATAATTACTGTACCAAAAAGAAATGGTCAGTATCAAGAAGTAGTGTATGATAAAGATTTATGGTGCTGAAGGAAGATGTCTAAGAAGCACTGAACACATTGGCGAAAAACAAGGCTCCAAGCATTGACAGAATACAGATTAAGATATTTCAAGAAACAGATGCAGCACTGGAGGTGCTTACTCATCTATGCCAAGAAATTTGGAAGACAGCTGGCCAGTTGATAGGAAGAGATCCATATATGTGCCCATTCCAAAGAGAGGTAACCTAATGAAATGCGGAAATCATTGAAAAATACCATTACTATCACAAGGAAGTAAAGTTTGCTGAATATAATTAAAATAGGTTGTAATAGTACATCAACAGAGAACTGCCAGAAATTCAAGTCGGATTCAGAAAAATATGTTGAACTCAGGATATCGTTGCTAGCATCAGATGGATCTGGACTGTAAGCCGAGAATACCAGAAAGATGTTGACTTGTGCTTTATTGACTGTGTAAAGGCTTTTGACTGAGTGGATCATGACAAGTCATGGATGACATTGTGAAGAATGGGTATTCCAGAACATTTAATTGTGCTCATG
>NW_006408592.1:276822-277465 GCF_000296735.1 Chrysochloris asiatica | reverse complement strand
CACTTTCTTGAAAGATTTCAATTTTTATTCCATCAATTCCTGGTGCCTTGTTCTTTGCCAATTCTTTCAATGCACTTTAGACTTCCTCCCTGAGTGTCATTGGCTCTTGTTCATATGGTACCTCTTGAAATGGTTGAACATTAAACATTTCCTTTTGTTATAATGACTCTGTGTATTCCTTCCATCTTTTCTTGATGACCTCTGCATCATTCAATAATTTGCCCAGAGAATCCTTTAATAATAAAAGACGAGGCTTGAATTTTTTCTTCAGTTCCCCCAGCTTGAGAAACGCTGACCGTGTTCTTCCCTTTTGGTTTTCCAACTCTAATGAGTGGTTAAAAATATGGAAAGGTAGGTGTCAGGATTGTATCTTTTCACCATATTTATTCAATCTAAATGCTGAGACTTACCAAATCTGTGACAAAAGTCCTCTTTTAAAGTGTTCAAAAGCAAAGATATCAGTTTGAGGACTAGGTGTGCCTAACCAAAGTCGTGGTATCTTATAAAGCCTCATATGCATGTGAGAGTTGGACAATGAATAAGGAAGTCCATGGGAAAATTGAGGCATTTGAGTTGTGGTGTTGGAGAAGAACATTGAAGTTAACATGGACTGCCAGAAGAACAAATAGGTCTGTGTTGGAAG
>NW_006408592.1:272320-275702 GCF_000296735.1 Chrysochloris asiatica | reverse complement strand
GGTGCTGAGAGGACAATTTGTTGTGATAAATGTGCACAAACAAAAAGATCACAACAACAACAACAGTAATTAATGGAATACAAAGTGAAATATTTCAACAAACTGATGCAGCACAGCAAGTAGTCAGTCATTTATGCCAAAAATTTGGAAGTCAGTTACCTGAAAAACTGATTGGAAGAGATCTCTATCTGTGCCCCTTCCAAAGAGAGGTGACCCACTGAAGTGCGGAAATAATTGAGCAATAACATTAACATCAAATGAAGTAAAATGTTGCTGAAGATAATTTAAAAATGGCTGCAATAGTAGTACATTAACAGTGAACTGCCGGAAATTAAAGCCAGATTCAGAATAGGATGTAGAACTAAGGATATCATTGCTGATGTCAGATGCATCTTAGATGAAAGAAAAGAATACCAGAAAGATGTTTACTTGTGCTTTATTGACTGTGCAAAGGCTTTTGACTGTGTGGATCATGACAAGCTATGGATAGCATTGCGAAGAATGGGTGTTCTAGAACATCTAATTGTACTAATGAGGCAACTGTACATAGACCAAGAGGCAATTATTCTAATAGAACAAGGGGATATTGAATCATTTAAAATCAGGAAAGTTGTGTGCCAGGCTTATATTCTTTCACCTTATATATTTAATTTGTATGCTGGCCAAATAATCTGAGAAAATGGGTTATATGAAGAAGAACACGCCATTTAGTATAGGAGGAATACTCACTAACAACCTGTCATATGCATATGATACAACCTTGCTTGCTGAAAGCAGAGGACTTAAAATATTTACTGATGAAGATCAAAGGCCTTCAGTATGGACTACATCTCAAAGCAAAGAAAACAAAGTTCTTCACAAGTGGACCAATAAATGATATCATAATAAATGGAGAGAAGATTGAAGTTGCCAAAGATTTACATTGTTTGTATCCACAATCAGCATTCATGCAAGCAGCAGCCAAGAAATCAAATGAAATGTAGCATTTGGCAAATCTGCTGCATAAAACCTCTTTAAATTGTTCAAGAGCAAAGATGTCAGTTTGAGTACTAAGGTGTGCTTAATCCAAGCCAGGGTATTTTCAATTGCCTCAAATGCATGTAAAAGTTGGACAATGAATAAAGAAGACAGTAAAAGAATTGATGCATTTGAGGTTTTTTTGGTTGGAGAAAAATATTGAAAGTATCATGGACTTCCAAAATAACTAACAAATCTGTGTTGGAAGAGGAGAACCCAGAATGCTCCTTGGAAGCCAGGGTGGTGAGACATTGTCTCTCATACTTCAGACCTACTATAGGGACCAGTCCTTGGAAAAGAGCATCATGATCCATAAAATGGAGGGCTTGTGCAAAAGAGAAAGACCATCCCCCTCAATGACCTAGGTTGGCATACTAACCACAGTAATGGACCAAGGGTAACAACACTTGCTAGTACAGTGCAACGTTTTGTTCTGCTGTGCACAGAGTTGCTATGATTTAAAATTGACTTGATGGCACCTAACAACTACAACAACAAAGCCAATCCAGTGCAATGTAGTGGGTTACATGTTGGGCTGCTAACTGTAAGGTCAGCAGTTGGAATCAACCAACTGCTCCAAGAGAGAAAGATGAAACCTTCTGCTCATGTAATGATTTGTTGTTGTTAAGTGTCATCCAATTAGTTCCAACCCATAGTGACCCTGTATAGAGTTTCCAAGGAGCAGCTGGTGAGTTTGAACCATTGACCTTGTAGTTCAAACTGACCAGCAATTTGAAACTACTAGTCATTCTGTGGGAGAAAGATGAGGCTTTCTGCTCCCTTAAAGATTTACAGCCTTGGAAATCCTATACAGGAACAGACTTGCTAGCACACAGCAGCAGTAACAGCCAGCTCTGGGTGGGGCAGTCTTGCTCTTCAGGCTTGCCATTAAGAGTGACAGTACCCTTAATGAAAATTGTAGTACTAGGGTCACAGGATCATGAATCTTAGGTGGTTGGAGGGTTCTAGAACCAATCCTATAAACTTTCTAATCTATAACAGTATCCCTCTCATGGTTCCTTTCTAGCCTGTGACAGTGACAAATTGATCTGCCACCAATCATGATTTGGTGATGCATTTCTGTTGTTTTGTATGTTCTATAATTAGCAAAATGTCCATGAATCCTTTGGATACCATTATGGTCTCATGCTGATTGTCTTCCTGATTCAGATGATTTGTCTTTGTCCTTTCAGACTTACTAAGTGGGTTTCTATTTAAAAAAAAAAAGAAAGAAAGAAAAGGAAAAAGACGTTTGCTCTTTTCATAACAATTCTTATTACTAAATACCAGTTCTGTTCCTGGCACTGTAATGGGCTGTCTTAGTTTCTTAATGCTGCTACAAAAGAAATGCCACAAGTGGGCGATTTTAAAGAACAGAAATTTATTTTTTTACACACTGGCTTTAGAGGAAGGCTCTCTCTGTGTCAGCTCTGGGGAAATTCTTGTTTCAGCTTCTCAGTTCTGGCATTTGGTTTCTTGGAGATTTTTACATATTTCCCTCCTTTGTATTAGCTACTTTCTGTTTTACATCTCAAGTCCCTAGGTTTAAAACACACAATAGGATTGATTTGGCTTAATTAACACAACAAAAAGAAAACCCCATTCCCAAATAAGGACTACAGCACATGTATATATTTTTTAAACATTTATTTTATTTTTTATTTGTTTATTGTTGTTTAGACTACAATTCAATCATTTCTACATATACAATTCAATGACACTTGTTATACTGTCTTCTATTTGTGTAATCATTCTCATACTCCTTTTCTGAATTGATTCTCCTCCAGTAACATAAACTCACGCTCCCAAGTTTCCTTTCTGATCTTTTGCATTGATGTTGTTGCTTTGATTACATATGTTAAGTGCTACCTAGTCTGTTTCAACTCATAGTAACCCTGTATAGGGTTTTACAGGAGCAGCTTGAACTGCCAACCTTGCGGTTAGCACTCCAGTGCTTATCCTACAGCACCATACCAGGGCCCTTGGTCCCATATAGGAAGTTCTTAAAGGAGCATAATATCCAAAGCAGACATTCATTATTAGTTAGCCTAGACTACTGCTTGGTTTTAAGAAGTCTTCATGGGTATTTATGGTTTAAAGATCAATTTCTGTAACATGAATGACTGTAAACTTAAGACACCAGGCACTATACAACAACTAGGAGGTAGAATAGAAGCACTGAACACATTATTAGACCAATTAACTGAGATGTTTCATGACACTATGACCCTAAACACCCAAATCAAATCTCAGGAGGAGTTTGATTGTACATAAGCAGTCTTAGTTACTACACTTTTTAATTAATTAATTAATTTGTCATTTTTGTAAATATACCCATGACACAATTTTTGCCAATTCAATTTTT
>NW_006408592.1:247856-271636 GCF_000296735.1 Chrysochloris asiatica | reverse complement strand
AGGATTTGTTCCTTCTTTTGAGTTGCTGTTCCATAGCTATAGGTCAAGTTCATCAGATTGTATCAGCTCACTTTTTTTTTTTCCTTCCCTCTTCTTTCCTCTCCTGGCTGAGCTCCGATCATCCAGTCATCTGGTCCAGGTCACGTGGGTATCATCTGCAAGCGTGGGCGCTCCTGTGCACATGCCCTCTCTTCCCATCAGCCAGTAGCTCCACTCTCTTCTCGAGTCCTCTGTGGGCCAATTCAATTTTTTACAGGTGTACAATTTATTGACAGCAATGGCAATAATTGGCTGTTCAACATATATTTTTGAGGTACATGATTCAGTCTGTAATATTGGATGATAATTCAAAAAATTCCTAATAATAATAATGCATCATAAGCACAAAGCTCATCTACCTAGAATAGTTGCCAATCAAAAAGACCTTCTAAGATTATGAAGCTGGAACCTCAGTTTACCTACTTGAAAATTGGGGATGATAAACCCTGCTCCACAGGGTCGCAGTGAGAATTAATTGGAAAATAGGACCCTGCCATCGATAATGGGGACCCAGAAATTCTCACAATGGCTGAAGGCCAGGTTCTATGCAGACAAACAGCTCTTACTAAAGGCCAGTGAATGGACTAGAGCTGGAGAGGTTACAGTGGAGGAAGGATGTTTAGAGACAAGTCCCCTGGTGTGATGCTCCTGCTTCTGGAACATGGGCAAGGTTTCATCAGAGTTTCAAACTCAGTGACTTGTTGATAAAGCATTATTCACTTTGGACTACTTGCGTCTTGAAGAGTTTTTATTACTTTACCTAGGAAAATATGGTTCTGGCATTAAAATAATTTGCACTGAGATCCTTTGTGTTGCATGTCATGCTTTGTTGTGTTGTTGTTTTAAGTGCCATTGAGCAGTTCTAACCCATAGCGACCCTGTATAGGGATTCCCAGAAACAGTTGGTAAAATTAAACCACCAGCCTTGCTGTTCAAACTGACTTTATAGTCTAGTGTTTCAACCCACGGTGCCACACCAGGACTCCATGTCATGCTTTGGTAGTTCGGTAGTATTTGTTTGATAAGAGAATCTTATTACAACCTGTTTTGCAAATGTTAGTCTTTGGTTAATTTCTGAAGGCATCACAGGGCTTCTGGGTTATATATAGGCAATGTTTAATTTCTTGACCTAGGTGGTTCTTCTTCTATTCCTTCAATTGCAGTTTTTTATTATTTCATTTTTTGTATGTATACCATATTTCAAATAAAAGTGATGCATGTATTCATTTATGTAAATATTTGTACAGATACAAATAAAGTACTGAAGGGACATGTACCCAAAAGGAACACATGGCTAACTCTGCATAATAGGATTATAATTTTTAATTTCTTCCTTTGCGCTTAGATTGACCTTGAGAGACTGAGTTTACTTAAACAATGGATTAAAGTAATTATGAAGTCATTTTCAGTGATATAAAGTCATTTTCAGTGATTCAAATTTGTTTTCAATTTAAATCAGTTAATGGCTTTTCAATTCAGTTAGATTAACACCAGCATAACTTATCTAGCAATCATGTGTTGCTTACTGTGCAGTGATACTATGCTAAATGCTGGGAAAACAAAGATGGAAAATCCTTGAAGATCTAGTAATGTCAAATAAAACACACAAACACCATAATGTGATATTTGGAAGGCAGAAATATAAATAGAGCTCTATGTGGACATGAGAAACAGGAGTAAGTAGTTCTAAGAGGGGAAAGGTTCTGTGTCAGATTTCCTACCTTCTGTGTGGGAGACCTGGGTTTGATTCCTGGCCCATGCACCTTATGCCAGGCTACCACTCGTCGTCTGTCAGTGGAAGCTTGCATTGTGCCAGGATGCTCAGCAGGTTTCAGCAGAGTTTCGAGGCTAAGACAGACTAGGAAGAAAGACCTGGTGATTTATTTTTGAACAATCAGCCAATAAAAACCCTATAAATCACAATAGTCTTGTTACCAGGCAGATGACACACTCTAGTTCAGTCCTACTGTCCCTCCAAGGAATCAGTAGGGTGTAGACTCAGCATGCACACCAAGCAAATCAACTAGACAGAAATTTAAACAAGCAAAGGTTTATTTAAGCATAGACATTCTAATTAGAGTATGAAGGGGCTACAGCCTCACAAGTGAGGAGTACCCTGACTGAGTTCTTGGTTTCACTTTTTATGCTGTTGTCATCCAGGGTGGTCTCCTGGTCTCCTGAGAGTTGTCTCCTGATCCCTATGCTTTCCTATTACATTTTAAGGCCCATAATTGGTCATTTCCCCCCTTGTCTGTCAGATTGTCATACTGTGATGGCTTGCATGTTGCTGTGATGCTGGAAGCTATGTTATGGGTATTTAAATACCAGCAAGGTTACCCATGGTGGACAGGTTTCAGAGGAGCTTCCAGATGCAGACATACTAGGAGGAAGGAGAGATGGACTACTTCTGACCATTTAGTCACTGAATACCTTAGAAATAGCAGTGGAACACTGTCAGCACCAGAATGTTTAATATTAAAACATGACTAAGAGTACCAGAATGTTGTCAGATACTGTGCCACAAGATAAGCCCCTCAGGTTGGTAGGCACTCAAAATGCAACTGGGGAAGAGCTGCCTCCTCAAAGTAGAGTTGACTGTGAAGATGTGAATCGAGTAAAGTCCTTGGGACCTTCATTTGCTGATGGGACACAACTCAAAATAAAGAGAAACAGCTGTAAAAATCCATTAATAATCTGAACATGGAATGCACAAAGTATAAATATAGGAAAATTGGAAATTGTCAAAAATGAAATGGAGCACATAATCAATATCTTAGGCATTAGTGAGCTGAAATGGACTGGTATTGGCAATTTTGAATCTGACAATCACATGGTTTACTATGCCAGACAATGACAAATTGAAGAGAAATGGTGTCACATTCATCATCAAAAAGAACATATCTAGATCTATGTTGAAGTACAACATTGTCTGTGATAGGATAATATCCACACGCCTACAAGGAAGACCAGTTAATGCCACTATTATTCAAATTTATGCACCAACCACTAAAGCCAGTGATGATGAAATTGAGGAATCTTATCAACTTCTTCAGTCTGAAACTGATCAAACATGCAATCAAGATGCATTGATAATTACTAGTGACTGGAAAGTAAAGGTTGGAAACAAAGTAGAAGGATCAATAGTTGGGAAATATGGCCTTGGTGATAGAAACAATGCTGGAGATTGCATGATAGAATTTTGCAAGACCAATGACTTCTTCATTGCAAATACTTTTTTATATATAAAAGACAATTAACTCTACACATGGACCTCAACAGATAGAATACACAGAAATCAAATAGACTGTATCTGTGGAAAGAGACAACGGAAAAGTTCCATATCATCAGCCAAAACAAGGTCACGGGCAGACTGTGGAACAGACCATAAATTGCTCATATGCAAGTTCAGGCTGAAGGTGAAGAAAATTAAAACAAAAACACAGGAAAGAAAGAAAATACCAAATGGATGTCAGAAGAGACTTTGAAACTTGTACTCCAAGATAAAGATGCTAAAACAAATGGATGAAGTGAGGAGCTACAAGAGCTGAAAAGAAAATCTCAAAAAGCAGCTCGAGAAGACAAAGCCAAATACTATAATGAAATGTGCAAAGATCTGGAGTTAGGAAACCAAAAGGGAAGAATATGCTCAGCATTTCTCATACTAACGGAATTGAAGAAAAAAATCCAAGCCTTGAATTTCAATATTAAAGGATTTTGTGGGCAAAATATTGAATGATACAGGAAGCATCAAAATAAGATGGAAACAATACACAGAGTCACTGTACCAAAAAGAAATGGTTGATGCCCAACCATTTCAAGAGATAGCATATGATCAAAAGTCAATGATCTTGGAGGAAGAAGTTCAAGGCACATTGAAGTCATTGGTAAAGAACAAGGCTCCAGGGTTTGATGGAATACAAATTGAAATCTTTCAACAAACTGATCAGCACTAGAGGCATTGACTCATTTATGTCAAGTAATTTGGAAGAGAACTACCTGGCTAACTGCCTGGAAGAGATCCTTATTTGTGCCACTTCCAAAGAAAGGTGACCCAAAGGAATGCAGAAATCATTGGACAATATCATTGATATCTTATGTGAGTAAAGTTTTACTAAAGATACTACAAAAATGGCTGCAACCATGCAGTGACAGAGAAATTCTAGATTCAGAAGAGGATGTGGAATGAGTGATATAATTGCGATGTCAGATGGATCTTGGTTGAAAGCAGAAAGTACCATAAAGATGTTTACTTGTACTTTATTGACTACACAAAGTATTTCGATTGTGTGGATCATGACAAACTATGGACAACATTGCAAAGTATGAGTATTCCAGAACGCTTAATTGTGCTCATAAGGAATCTGTACATAGACCAAGAGGCAGTTATTCAAACAGAACAAGAGGACACTGAATGGCTTAACTTTAGGAAAGGTATGCACCAGGGTTGTATTTTTCACCATACTTATTCAATCTGTATGCTTAGCAAATAATTGGAGAAACTGGATTATATGAAGGAAAATGTGGCTTCAAGATTTAAGGAAGACTCATTAACAACCTTCGATATGCAGATGATACAACCTTGCTTGCTGAAAGTAAAGACTTAAAATACTTTCTGATGAAAATCAAAGACCACAGCCCTTCATAATAGGTTGCATCTCAATGTAAAGAAAACAAAAACCATCACCATTGGACAAATAAACAACATCCATATACATGGAGAACAGACTGAAGTTGTCAAAGACTTAATTTTGCTTAGATCAACCATCAACATTCATGGAAGCAGCAGTCAAAAAATCAAACAATGTTTTGCATTAGGCAAATCTGGTGCACAAGACCTCCTTAAAGTGTTGAAAAGCAAATATATCAGTATGAAGACTAAGGTTGGTTCATGGTATTTTCAATAACCTCATATGCATATTAAATTTGGACAGTGAATTAGGAAGACAGTAGAATAATTGATGCATTTGGGTTATGGTGTTGGAGGAGAATATTGAAAGTACCATGGACTACCAAAAGAACAAACAGATCTGTATTGGAAGAAGTATAGCCAGAGTGTTCCTTGGAAGCCTGGATGGCCAGACTTGGTCTCTCATATTTTGTACATATTGTCAGGAGGACAAGTCCCTGGAGAAAGATATTACGTTTGGTAAAGTGGAGGCTAGGAGTAAAGGAGGAAGACCCCAATAAGATGGATTGGCACAGTGGCAGCAGCAGTGGGCTCAGGCATACCAACGATTGTGAGGTTGGCCCAGTACCAGTGTTTCATTGTGTTGTGCATAGGGTTGCTATGGGTCGGTGTTGACTTGATGGCACCTAACAACAACAGTAACACTAAATGGTTGTTTCTTCTTGGGTCTGTAGTAATTCTTTCCCATAATTCAGTCTGTTATATTCATGATCTAATTGCAATGCCAATTTATTATAATTGTAATTAGTGTTATAATTAGCTCTTCCTCAGTCACATCAGATCAGTCTTAGTCTTCTCTGTGCATGCTTGATTTTAGAGAAATTCCCTTTATCAATCTTCCTTTGATTTGGATTTTCTGATTGGGTGAAGTGCATCTGGTGTTTGCTGTGACTGATCTTTGGTCAACCTCATTTCCCTGTTCTAACTGCCTAACAGTCTGGCCCATTGTAGATGGGTTCGCCAGAAGTCAGGGGCCGATGTGATGGCAATTTACAACAATAGCAGCCCTCCTTTGAAAAACTGGAGATGACCTTGAGAAGAGGACCTTGAGAAATGAAGAGGATTTTGATAGAGGGAGTAGGAGAGTAGAAGGTGAAGGGAGGACCTCGCAAAAAGTGCAATCGAAATAAAGACCTGTAATCAAGGACAAGTGGAAAATGGATAGGAGGGATAGGAAATGAAAGAGAGGATCTGGAGGGCCCTGGGTGTTTTGAAGGATACGGTACAAATGGCAGGTTGTAATGTTGGACAGGGAGGCTGGAGTTAGATTATGGAGGACTTGAAAGGTATGTAAGCAACTCTGGATTCTCTCTCCCTCTCCTTTCTTTCTTCCTTTCTTCCTCCTTCCTTCTAAGTAACAGAGAGCCCTTAATGAATTTGAAGCAGAGAGTTCTATTGTGGAGCTGTAGAAAAAGCACTGGATTGTTTTTAAACCACAAGGTCAGTGGTTTAAACCCATCAGCTGCTCCTCAGAAACCCTGTACAGGGGCTCTATGAGTCAGAACTGACTTGATAACACTTAACAACTGCACAACAAGCAGAGAAGTAACTTGTCCATAACAGCTTTAGGAAAATGACTTAGGCAGGAGGGTGAGGAGGAAACAGAGAAACCTGGATAGAGGAAAACTATTCAGAGGTTGTTACGATGATTTCCCAAACCCCACTTTCTTGTAAGCACCATACTCCGTCAAAATTAAAAAGCCTGAAGAAAAACTAAAGCTATATCTTTAGGTGGCCCAAATGATTTGCACTTGGCTGTTGACCTAAAGGTTGGTGGTTGGAACCCACCCAGTGGTGGCGTTTGGGAAAGGCATAGTGATCTGTTTTTGCAGGACGTACCTGCCTGTCTGCCTTCTGACCTGCCAATTTTGGTTCGTCTGATTCAGACTTGTAGCTCTACCATCTCTACAACTGTGTGAGACATTTCCTTGATATATTATCTTTATGTACACATAAATAAGTTTCACTGCTTTTGATTCTCTAGAGAACACTTGCTAACTTTAAAGAAGGTTTGAACCTCCTACCAGAAAACCTATTGAGAGTTGCTCTGAGTTGGAACGGCATTTAACAACAGACTCTCTTATAGATGCACAGTACCAAGCATTGCCATAGACCATTTGTATAAAAATGATTATGTGAACTTGTGATGATTCCCAGCAAGTATATCTTTCCCAGGAGTCCTGGCATGGAGTTGTGGGTTAATGCACCACACAGCAAAGCTGTTTGAACTGCAAGGTTGGTGGTTCAAGCTCACCATCTGCTCCTCAGAAACCCTACACAGGGTTGCTATGGGTCAGAACTGACTTGATGGCACTTAACAACAACAACAAATTCCTTTCCCAAGGAGCCCTGGTCATGCTACAGTTATGTGCCCAGCTTTTAACTGAAGGATTAGTGCTTTAAACCTACTCAGCCGGTCTGCAGGAGAAAGATTTGGCAATCTTCTCCTGTAAAGAGTGCAGTTTAGAAAACCCTCGAGGCAGTTATACTATGTTACACGAGTTCACTCTGTTGAAAAGCAACTCCAGAGTACCAAACAACAAAAGCGGCAGGAAAAAAAACAACCCATGCTTTCCATTTAAGACCCTAGTTTAGAGTCATCTTGTCATCTTCCAGAATGAGAATATTGTGCAGAGAGCTGACAACTGGCCCCATCATTCCTGAGAGAAATTCATACTGGAATAAGGGTTGTCCATATTCTCCTGTAACCTTGTTGTGCCGTCCAAGTTTCTTCCACACAATGTCTGGAACCTGAGTCTTTGATGAGAATTTTTTTTTCCAATTACTTGAATGTTTAAATTTAACTCCCCATACCGGGAGATTGAATATCACCATGCAAAATGTTTCCATTAATCACTGCAGATATCACATCACAGAGGGGAATGACAAAAACTTTTGTAGGCTTTTAGGCCTTTATCTGCCATCATCAGCCTTTTTATTTCCCTGCCAAATGCAAACATTTATCTTTTCTTTGGCCAGACTGAGATGATTCTCTGGTACCCACAAATTTATCACTGACTACTGGTGTGGCACTATGGGTTAATGCGTCAGATTGCAAAGACATTTGAACTGCAAGGTTGGCGGTTCAAGCACACCAGCTGCTCTTCGGAAATACTTACAAGGTAGCTAAGAGTTGGAATCAACTCGACGACACTTTACAACAACAACCATAGACAAGTATATTCCTTACATGAGATTTATTCCCACTCTAAGTATTTTTACCCTCTATCTAAACTAAGGAGACAACATCCTTACTTTCCTATAAAAAAGATCCTGTAGAAAAGTGGTTGGATGGGAAAAAAAATTGAGAGTCTTGATTCTTGAGACTTGGCTTTGGTCCAGTTTAGGACTTGAAGTCTCCTAACATCTTTGAGTCTCAATTTGAATATGTATAAATCTCAACCACAGCAATCAGAACGCTAGCCTTCCCTCGGCTCCTGTTTCTCAGGGCTTACTTCTGACTTGATAAACAAGTTTGTACTAATCAATTTACCTCTCTGGGTCTCAGTTTACTCATTGAAAAGTGAGGTAATTCAATTAGTTTCTTAAAAACTCTGAATACTATGAGAGATTATGGAGAGTCAATGAGTTCCTTAAGAGGGGGACGGGCATGGGTTTCAGACCACTTACGCAACTGTGCTTGGTGAGCCAGAATGAAATGTCTTTTACTGTTGAGATAAGTAGTGTACTTAGATTAAATTGCCTTTCATGAATAGCTCCCTCCACCCTCAGAATTATTCACTGTAGTTTTTCCATTCTTTGTCTACATTGTTATGAAGCCATTTTAGGTCCTGCTGTAGTCATTTAAGAGGTACTTATACTTTGGAGTCCTGGTGTGGCTCTGTAGGATAAGAACTGGACTGCTAATCACAAGGTTGGTGATTCAAACCTACCAGCAGCTTCTTGGAAACCATATTCAAGGTCACTGTGTGTCAGAACTGATTTGATGACACTAAGCAGCAGCAGCAGCAATCTTGGAGTCCTAGTGTGGCACTGGAGGATAAATACTTCATTGCTAGCCACAAGGTCAGCAGTTCAAACCCACTATCTGCTCCTTGGAAACCCTACACAGGGTTGCTATGAGTTGCACCTACTCAATGGCACTTAACAACAACATTATGAGTTATTTTAAATGTTTCGACTTAATTAAAATACCCATTTAGTTACTATTGGCCTTATAGTCAAACTCACCAAATATCCTACTAACCTATTTTTCTTTTTTCCTGGAGATTTCCCTACTGGAATCCTTTGATTTTCTGATACAATCTGGACCAGTGGCTGTATGGGCTGACTTCCCAGCTCTCATCCTGGGACTTCCCACCACCCCTCTCCTATGTTGGATCCCAGTTTCCTGGATCCAATTTTTCCTCTTTCTCTTTCTTGGTTCATTTATCACTTTATTGGAGAACATGATTCCTTAACTTCCTCTGAAAGGGCTGAACTTTTTTTTTAAGAGCTTGCATGTATGAAAATGTCTTTTTTCATGCACCCCCACTTCTAGTTGTTTTTAAGTGCCTTCTAGTGGGTTCCAACACACTGAGACCCTGTATAGGGTTTCTGACGCTGTAGATCTTTGCCGGAGCATGCTGCTGACCTCATGGTTCACAGTCCCAGTGCTTATCCTATAGCGTCCCTGTGCTCCCTCTGTCCCCAACTACACATGTTCATGAGTGGAGGTCTGATTATTTGACTGTGGATAAGAAAGCACAGAAATGGGAGTTTTATTGTATGGATTTCTGGCCTTTAGTGTCGCTGTAATTGATAATACTCATTCCTGTGGGTCTTTTTTTGGTGGTGGTTCTTGTTTCGTTTAGTCTATTCTGACTCATAGCAATCCTGTATCAGGTTTCCAAAGAGTGACAGTTGGGTTTGCAATGCTGACCTTGAAGTTAGAAGTCCAGTGCTTGCACTGTAGCGTCACAGAGTATTTTGTATATTATTTCATTTTTATTTCCCCCCTTTTTAAGTTTTAAAGCTCCCAAAATGTAAAATTTGACTAGAATGTGCATTAATTCTGATGGGCAGTGAGTGTGCACACTGAATTCGAAAACTTACACCTTTATGCTCTGAAAATTTTCTGGTATTATTTCTAATATAATTTCCTTCCATCCTATTTTTCTCATTCTGGTTTGAAAATATACTTGGACTGTATAGATAATCTAATTGCCTTATTATTTCTTTATATTCTATCACTTTTTCTACTTTCTGAGAGAGATATCTTCAACTTTCTCTTTCAACCATGTCATTGAATTTGTATCATACTTTTTATTTACAACCCACCATATATATATATTGTTGTTGTTATGTGCTGTGGAGTCGGTTCTGACTCATAGCGACTCTGTTTAGGATTTCCAAGGCTATAAATATTTATGGGAGCAGAAAGCCTCATCTTTCTCTCGTGGAACAGCTGGTAGTTTCAAACTGTCGACCTTGAGGTTCACAGCCCGATTCGTAACCACTACGCTACCAGAGCTCTTTATATGAAGAAAAACGTGGCATCAGGATTGGAGGTCGACTCATTAACAACCTGCAATATGCAGATGATACAAACTTGCTTGCTGAAAGTGAAGAGAACTTAAACATTTACTGATGAAGATCAAAGAGCACAGCCTTCAGTATAGGATTACTTCTCAATGTCAAGAAAACAAAAATCCTCACCACTGGACCAATAAACAACATTCTTATTAACGGAGAAAAGATTGAAATTGTCAAGGACTACATTCTTCTTGGATCAACTGTGAACACTCACGGAAGCAGCAGTCAAGAAATCAAACGACGTATTGCATTAGGCAAATCTGCTGTACAAGATCTTTTTAAAGTGTTGAAGAGCAAAGATGTCAGCTTGAGGACTAAGGTGTGCCTGACCCAAGCCATGGTATTTTCAATAACCTATATGCATGTGAAAGCTGGACAGTGAATAAGGAAGACTGTTGAAGAATTGATGCTTTTGAATTATGGTGTTAGAGGAGAATATTGAAAGTGCCATGGGCTGCCAAAAGAATTAATAGATCCATTTTGGAAGAAGCGCAGCCAGAATGCTCCTTGGAGGCCAAGATGGCTAAACTTCGTCTCTCATACTTTAGACATATTGTCAGGAGGGACCAGTCACTGGAGAAGAATATCATGTTTGTTAAGCTGGAGGGTCAGAGAAAAAGAGGAAGGCCCCAGTGAGATGGATTGGCCAAGTGGCAGCATTGATGGACTCAAGTGTGGCAACAGTATTGAGGTTGTGTTTTGGGCAGTGTTTTGTTCTGCTGTGCATAGGTCACTATGGGTTGGTACCGACTCGATGGCACCTAACAACAACAATAACAAATATATATATATATATATATGTTTTTTACAAATATGTTTGTATAAACATATATATATATATAATATATATATATATGTTTTTTTACAAATATTTTTGCAAACTAGCATCTTACTCATCTTTTCCTGGCTATCTATGAATATTAGCTGTAGTTTCTAATTTTTTAAAGTGTCTTTTTCTCAATTACGTTTGAGTTGAGTTACTTTTTAAAAAAGTGTTTATTTTGGTCACTGTCTTCATGATGAAGACTTTACAAATATTTGCTGATCCTTAGTTGCCCTCATGGTTCTACAGAGATGATTGCAAGTCCATAGAAAGAATTTGACAGCTGGTGGTTATGTTTCACTCTAAGTTGATTTGGTAGTGATCAGGCCTTCTATTGGGGAACTCTCAGATACCCATGTCTATAGATATTTTCTCTGGGCCATTTGATTTTTCTAGTGAAAAAATATTCAGTACCTTGCCTGAGAACACACCTGCAAAAAACCATACGGGAGCCATGTCTGACCTCCTCTGGTTTCCCAAAGGGGAAAGAGAATCAAAATCAAAATCAGCCCAAGGCTGATTTCTATGAAACAGAGGTCAGACATGATTCCAGCCTACAACCTTCTTTACCCTATTCTGAGACTAACCATTCTTCCTACAACACTCTCTGCTTCACATCTGGATTCAATAATCCATTGCAATGGCTGTCCCTCACTCTTCTTATTCAGCCTCTCAGGCATGTAGTCCTTTGGCACCAGCATACAGTTCTTTTAACCACTCTGTGAATGCCCAAAGGGTACATTCTTCAAGCCAGTCTCCTGCCCTTAGTCACTCAGCTTCCACAATACCTGGCTGACAACATTTCTGCAGTCTGGTGGCAAAAGTGGAATGGGGAATCTCACACAGCAATACATAGACTTTCACTGAAACGAGTGGTCTTTGAGTGGATTCTGACTCATGGAGACTACATCTGTTTTGGAGTAGAAAATAGGGTTCTCAGTGGCTGTGATTGTTCAAAATCAAATTACCAGGCCTTTCTTCTGAGGTGCCTCTGGGTGCATTTAGATCAATAACCTTCTGGTTAGTAACTGAACACATAGTCATTTGCATCATCCAGGGACTTCAGACTTTCACCAATTCCCCTGTTTTCTTCATTAACCACTTCGACTGTGTCTGGTGACCCAGAATCAAGAGATATTTCACACCCATTTCTTACATAAGAATCCTCACATTTCCTGCCTGAGTGACAGTTGTCTGACTTCAAAGGATGGAGGTGGGGAGCTGGGATTTGTATTGCTTGTTACAGAGACTTTCACCAAACCCGCCTGCCTCTCACCCTGACTGTAATCTGGTACCTCAAAGCACCAGGCTCTCAAGAGTTAGGCAGCACAAATGGGGCATGTCTTTTGACATCTTTATCTGGAGATAATTGTTATTCAGCCTCCTCAGCTCCACTAACGTCTTCCTTTACTTTCCATCTTCTGAAAATTCATTTACATCTTTCTCTTGCTTTTATCTCTCTCCTATTATTGATTGCCCTTACTGGTTAAACTTTAAAAATTTCTGCAAATGTCATTTTAGAAAGGCTTAGAGGAAGATAACAGTGATAAACACATGGTTTCAATCTATCATTTAAACCAGAATCCATCCCAGACGAACATTTTATTAAAATGATTTTATCCTGTCATGTCTGGCATAAACTTTCTTATTATTTGTCACTTTATTACAATCTACAATCATGCCAAAATAGAACAATAGAACTGGTTCTTCTGATAACTAAATCTATTTCTCTTCAAATGCAGATTTCCTATTAAAGGACAAGTCTTGAATTTGAAATAGAAGTCCAATATATTAAATCTGAGATGCTGAAATTTGCCAGATGCAAGCATATTTTGTGATTCTAGGAATCTACTGCTGCTCCATTAGCCTATGAATTGGTACTTTTCTTTCACACACAACATCTTGCTCTTTTGAGCTGGACCTGGTGTGGCATTGTAGGAAAAGCACTGGATGGCTAACTGCAAGGTTGGTGATTTAAAGTCATTAGCTGCTCCTTGGGAACCCTATACACAGTTGTTAGGAGTTGGAACTAACTCAATAACTCTCAGCAAACAACAACTCTAAATTAGTCTATAAAATGTTGTCACCCCTCCCTCCCTCTTTCCAGCTTTTTGTTTCAGTTTTGTAGTTGGTTGCAGATGACTTCAGAAGGCTGCTGTTCTTCACAAGTGGCTGTGTACCAAACATTAGCTTGGAAATGAATGACGAGATGGTCCTTGCATTAAACAAGGGGTACACAACCACCACAAGATAGGGAAGAATGAAAGAAACTAAACATTGTTGTTGTTGTTAGGTATTACTGAGTAGTTCTGACTCATAGTGACCCTATGCACAATAGAATGGAACACTGCCCAGTCCTGCACCATCCTTAAATTGTTTTGATGTTTGAGTCCCTTGTTGCTGCCACTGTGCCAATCCATCTCATTGAGGGTTTTTCTTTTTCACCGATCCTCCAATTTATCAAGCATGTTGTCCTTTTCCAGGGACTGGTCTCTCTTGACAATATGTCCAAAGAATGAGAGATGATGTCTCACAATCCTTGATTCCAAAGAACAGTCTGGCTGTACTTCTTCCAGGACAGGTAAAGGCTGTAGTCTTATGATCTTCATCTGTCAGTGTCTTAAGCCCTTTTCATTTCCAGCAAGCAAAGTTGTGTTGTCTGCATATTGCAAGTTGTTAATGAGTCTTCCTCCAAACATGATGCCATGTGTTTCTGCATATAATCCAGCTTCTTGGATTACTGGTTCTGTATTTAGATTGAGTAAGTATGGTGAAAATACACAATCCTGATGCATGCACACTACTCCTGATTTTAAACCATTCAATACAGCCTCATGCTGTGTGAAAACTGCCTCTTAATCTATGTACAGGTTCCTCATTAGTATGATTAAAGGTTCTACCATACTCATTCTTCACAGTGCTAACCATAGTTTATTATGATCCATAGTTGAATTTCTTTGAGTAGTCAATAAAACACAACAAAACATCTTTCTGATATTTTCTGCTTTCAGCCAAGATCCATCTGATGTCAGAATAATATTTCTAGTTCCATGTTCTCTTCTGAATCTGGCTTGAATTTCTGGAACCTCCTCATCAATGTATTGGTGAAACTGCTTTTGAATTATCTTCAGAAAAATTTTACTTGCATGTGATATGAATGCTATTGTTCAGTGATTTCCCTATTCTGTTAGATCAACTTGCTTTGGAGAGGGCTTAAATATAGATCGCTTCCGATCAGTTGATCAGGTAGTTGTCTTCCAAATATCTTGACATTGATGGGTGGCTACATCAGTTAATTGAAACTAACTAATTGGTATTCCATCAGTTTTTGGAGCCTTGTTTTTTGCCAATGCCTTCAGTGCATCTTCAATACCAGCATTTCTTGATCATATGCTATCTCTTAAATGGTTGAGCACCAACCAATTATTTTTGGTATAGTGGCTCTGTGTATTCCTTCCATTTTTTTTTTTGATACTTCCTGTGTCATTTGATATTTTGCTCATGGAATCTTTCACTAGTGCAAGTCAATGATTGAATTATTTCTTCAGTTCTTTCAACTGGAGAAATAATGAATATGCTCCTTCCTTTTGGTTTTCTAACTCCAGATCTTTGCACATTTCATTATAATATTTGACACTGTCTTCTTGAGCTTCCCTTTGAAATGTTCTGTTTAGCTGTTTTATTTCACCATTTGTTCCAGTTGTTTTAGCTTCTCTATGTTCAAGAGCAAGTTTCAGAGTCTCCAGGAATCTATTTAGTTTTTCCTGTTTTACTTCTTGTTAATGACCTTTTGATTTCTTCATGGATGATGTTCTTAATGTCATTTTTGGTTATTGGTCATTATTGTCCAGTGTACCAAATTTGTTCTTGAGATTGTCTCTGAATTCAGGTGAGATATGTTCAAGTTAATTTTTAAAAAACTTTTATTGTGAATTTAGTGAAGGTGTAGAGAACAAATTTTCATCATCTCTATTCACTTTATTTTTTTCACTCCCGCCCCGCTGCCTGCCCTTTAACTATCATAGAATATTTCATTTAGCAAGAAACTAATTTCTGAACTTTTTACAACAGTGGCTTTATGCAATATTTTTCCTTTTGTGATTTACTAATTTCACTTAGCATGTTCTCCAAGCTTATTCATGTTGTGAAATGTTTTGCAGATTCCTCATTATTCTTCAACATTACATAATATTCCATTGTATGTATGTACCAAAATTTGTTTAACCATCCTTCTGTTGGTGGGCATTTAGGCTGTCTCCATCATTTTACTATTGTAAATAGTGCTGCAATGAACATGGACACGCATTTATTTAGCTTTGTCACAGCTCTTATTTCTTGAGGCTATATACTAACATATGGTATTCTTATTTCCATCAAGTTCATATTTTAGCTCTCATGGACTTGTTTTAATTTTCTTTAGTTTCATCCCAAACTTGCATATGAGCAATTTATAGTCTGAGCTACAGTTGGCTGCAGCCTTTGTTTTAGCTGATGATACTGTGTTTCTCCACTGTCTGTTCCCACAGATGTATTCAATTTGATTCATGTGTATTCCATCTTGTAAGTTCCATAGGTATAGCCACCTTTTATGATATTGAAAAAAAGTATTGTAATGAATAAGTCATTGGCCTTACAAAATTCTACCATGCTATCTCCAGCATCATTTCTATTACCAAGGCCATATCTTCCAACTACTGGTCATTTCTCTTTTGTTTCCAGCTTTCATGTTCCAATCACTAGTAATTATCAATGCATCTTTATTATATATTTGATCAATTTCAGCCTGAAGAAGTTGGTTGAATTCTTCAATTTCATGTTCACGGACTTTAGTGATTGGTGTATACATTTGTGTAGTAGTTATATTGACTGGTCTTTGTTGTAGGAGTATGGGCATTACCCTATCACAGACAGCATGTACTTCAAGATAGATCTTGAAATGTTCTTTTTGATGAGGAATGCTATGCCATTCTTCCTCAATTTGTCATTTTCAGCATAGTAAACCATGTAATTGTCATATTCAAACTGGTCAATACTAGTCAATTTCAGGTCACTAATACCTATTGATATTTATGAGTTCCATTTTATTACTTATAACTTCCAATTTTCTTAAATTTATACTTTGTATGTTTCATGTTCTGATTATTAATGGATATCTGCAGCTATTTCTCCTCATTTTGAGAAGTGCCCCATCAGCAAATGAAAGCCTTAAAAGCTTTACTCCATTCACGTCATCATGCTCAACTCTATTTTGAGGAGGCAGCTCTTTGCCAGTTGCATTTTGAGTACCTTCCAACCTGAGGGGCCCATCTTCTGTTACTATATCTGACAGTAATTTGTCACTGATCATCATGTTTCAATATTCAGTATTCTGGTGCTGACAGTGTTTTACTTCTATTCATAAGATTTTCAGTGGTTAAACATTCAAAAGTAGTCCACCTCTCCTTCTTCTGAATCTGTCTTAGTCTGGAAGCTCAGCTGAAATTTGTCCACCATGGATGACCCTGCAGGCATTCAAAATATGGGTGGCATAGCTTCCTGCATTATAGCAACAAGCAAGCCACCACAGTGTGACAAACTGACAGACAAGCAGTGAAAGGGGACACTGAAGGGCTTAAATCAGAGAAGGTGTACTTTATGTTTGTATCCATTCACCATATTTATTCAATCTGTATACTGAACAAATCATCTGAGAATCTGGATTATATGAAGAAAAGCATGGCATCAAGATCAGAGGAAGACTCATCAATAACCTGAAATATGCAGATGACACAACCTTGCTCGTTGGAGCGAAGAGAAATTGAAATACTGATGAAGATCAAAGACTACAGTCTTTAGTATGGATTGCACCTCAATGTAAACAAAATATAAATCCTCACAAATGGACAAATAAATAACATCGTGACAAATGGAGAAAAGATTGAAGATGTCATTGATTTCATTTTACTTGGATCCACAATCAGCATTCATATAAGCAGCAGTCAATAAATCAAATGATGTATTGTATTCAGCACATCTACTCAAATAACCTCTTTAAGGTGTTAAAGAACAAAAATGTCACTTTGAGGACTAAGGTATGCCTGACCCCAGCCAAGGTATTTCCAATTGCCTCATATGCATGTTAAAGCTGGTTAATGATTAAGAAAAACTGTAGAGTAATTGATGCATTTGAATTATGGTGTTGGTGAAGAATATTGAAAATGCCACCGACTGCCTAAAGAAGAAACAAATCTGTCTTGAAATAAGTGCAGTCAGAATTCTCCTTGGAAATGAGTATGAGACTTAGTCTCACAGACTTTGGACATGTTATTAGGAGGGACATGTCCTTCAAAAGGGCATCATGCTTTGCAAAGTAAAGGGTCAGTGAAAAAGAGGAAGACCCTCCAATGAGATAGACTCTGACACAATGGCTGTAACCATGGGCTCAAACATGGCAACAATTGTAAGGATGGCACAGGACCAGTCCGTTTCATTCCATTGTGCATAGTGTTGTTATGAGTCAGATCCTACTTGATGGCACCAAACAATAATAACAACTATATCAGAAACGCTTCATGATGTTAAACGACTTTATATTTAATTTAACATACACATACCCATACACATACACCCATACACACATCACTGTCTTTGAAGGTCAAACGTGTCTGAGAGGAAGTGTAGCACTCACTTATTTACAAATCCATCTAATGAATCTTAGATCATGGAATTTAGCTAATGAAATTAGGTATACAAATTGGTCTGTTACTTTGAAGTCTGCATCTTCTCTGTTCCCCCCACTTTTTCATTTTAAGAAGACTGCAAAAAATTATTCATGTCTTTAGAGTGAATGAACTGGATAAACCAGTTGCCACTGGATGGATTCTGATTCATGGAGATCCCATAATGCATAGGGATTGCAGTGGGTGATGTTTTAGAAGGAAATTCCCAGGCCTTTCTTCCGAGTTGTCTCTGGGTGGACTCAAACTCTCAAACTTTTGTTAGCATGTCAGCTACTTGCCATCAAGGGACTTCATATGAGCTAGAGGTGAGCCTTAAATAAGAATCCATGCCAGAGATGATTTAGTTGAATTGCAGATGTCCAGTAACAGAGTTGGAATTGTTGTGTCTCAATTTACACAGATGACCACTCAAGAATCTCAGGATCAGCAAGGAAGCCTTTATTAGCTGGTCAGTGACTACAGCCTCCCTAAAAGTGGGAAAAACTGCAGCCCCGACCCAGTTTTTCAAAGAGTATTTATACATAGGCAGTCTGACATTATCTTGTACAAACCAAGGGTATGATGTATGCATGAGCTGTTAGGGTGGGGGCTAGGAGTACATTAGCTGGGACAGTTACTTCTCAAGAATAACTTTGGGGCTAGGGCTACATCTGCCTGAACAGTTAGTTTTCAAGAGTTTGACTGGCTGTTCTCAAGGTTAGCCTTGGCCACTGGCCACAGTGTCCTATTAGTCAGGCGTATCCACTCAGATCTGAGGAATTTGCATAAGCAGTGTTACAGAAGGCAAGTTTAGCCAGAGTTAAGGGGAGAAGGGGGTTTCTGCATCCAGGGGAGTTGTTGATGATAAAAAATTTCCACTTCAGCCTGATCCTTCCTTAAAAATTAGTTACCATAGGGTAAATGGGCCTTACAGAATGAATGTTAGAAGGTCATCTAGTCTAGCCTTTGTCTCATTATATGAGGTTCCCCAAGTTGCACAACACTGTGAGGTTTAGCTTGCTATAACAAATCTTCTAATTCAACTCTATTGAGCTCTGGTAGTGTAGTGGTTACGAATCGGGCTGCGAACCTTAAGGTCAGTGGTTTGAAACTACCAGCTGATCCGCGGGAGAAAGATGAGGCTTTCTACTCCCGTAAGGATTTACACCCTCGGAAACCCTGTACAGGGTCACTATGGGTCGGTACTGACTCAACGGCACTTAACAACAACAACAACAACTATAAATAGTTACAGGATATGTAGTAAATATTGGGGATAGAGATAAATAGCATACTACCTCTTTCACTACTTTGAAAAATTTCAACTGGACAAATACTTTCAGTGAAATCTTTGCTTCAATAAAAGTCAAGCTCATCTGTGGGCTCTGGAGAAGAAGCTGACACACTTTTCTGAGGAGTCCAGAGGAGGCTAAAGCTTAAGTCAGCCTCTCCTCAGCTTTCCTCTGTTAGTCCCTGTGACAGGTTTCAATGTAGAACCAGGGTTTTGAACTAGTTCTTTCTGGGCGGTCATGGCTAATGTAGTCAAACTACAGTGGACCTGAATTTGTAAAATGTGGCTGTACCAGAACAATAAATAGAATAGAAAAAAGTTATGGGTCAATGCTCTGCTAGAAACTCAAATTTCCTCTTAGAAAACAAGGGCAGTATGTACATTCCTTAGCAATCATATTTCTTGATCAACAGAGTTGGAAACAATGGAGCTCCACTCAAAGATAGTAGACAACCACACTACTTTGAATGCTTATCACTCTTCACAGTCCTGGCGATCCAGTCTTCTGCATCAGGCTACACATCCCATAACTATGTGCAACAGAATGGAACTGACTGGTCCTGTGCCATCCTTACAATCATTGCCATATTTGAGCCCACTGTGACAATCTATCTCATTTGGGAGTCTTCCTCTTTTTCACTGAAGTCTGGTGTTTTTAGCGTGTTCTCTGGCATAGCCACTTACCCACTGCCCTTTGAGTAGATTCCAACTCATAGCAACCCGATATATGACAGAGTAGAACTGTTCCACAGGATAGCTGAGGCTGTAAATATTTACAGTAGCAGAATGCCTTATCTTTCTCCTGCAGAGTAGCTGTGAGTTTGAACCACTGACCTGTCTGTTAACAGCTTAACTCACTGCTCCACATGAGTCCTTTCTGAAAGGCCTGGTTGGTGGTGATTTTGTGTTGTCAAGTTTGTTCTGATGCATAGGAACCTTGTATAAGGTTTCTGAGGCTATAAATCTTTACTAGAACAGAAAGCCTCTTCTGTTCACTTGAAGCCACTGGTAGATTCAAATTGCTGAACTTGAGGTTAGCAGCCTTCTTAGTCACGTAGAGGACTATTAATTTTCTTCATCTCTAGAGCCTACAATTTCTATGAATACAGACTACCAATGAGCTTCATTATTTTTGGTGGCCAAAGTACAACATTAATTCATACTGAACTTATAGGTCACAAACCTTTCCTCTTATGAACTGCTGTTGATTTCTTAAGCTTAAGTACAGGAGTTTGCATTTGCTCTCTTACATTTTGTCTTGTTAGACACATTTATCTCTTAATCCCAGCTTGTTGGAACACTTTTTCACATGGAAATAGCCATCCATTATATTGATTATTTTGCTCAGCTTTGTTTTGTACTCATGGATTGCTTTAGTATAAGACTCAGGCAGGGTAGGCTTAGCTACATGAAGGGCAAAGATTCTGAAAATCTTACTGTTGTTATTAGATGCCATCAAGTTGGTTGTGACTCAGAGTAACCCTACGTATAACAGAAAGAAGCACTACCCAGTCCGGTACCATCCTTACAGTTATTGCTATGTTTGAGGCCATTGTTGCGACCACTATGTCAGTCCAATTTGTGGATGGTTTTCCTCTTTTTCACTGACCCTGTACTTTACCAAGCATGATGTCCTTTTCCAGGGACTAGTGTTTCCTGATAATATATCCAAAGCATATGAGATTGTGAGAAATAACTTTTGTTGACTGGTCCATCTTCAGGACAAAGGGGAGTCTTCAGGGTAGCAGGCTAGCATAATAAAAGGAGATCAGTGAAGGGGAAGAACTAGTTTGACTGGCTTGTTGTTGTTGTTATGTGCTGTGGAGCCGGTACTGACTCATTAGTGACCCTGTATAGGGTTTCCGAGGCTGTAAATCTTTATGGGAGCAGAAAGCCTCATCTTTCTCCCGTGAAACAGCTGGTAGTTTCGAACAACAAATCAAGGAAATAGGGGAAGTTCATCCGGAAAGTGGAAAAGTAACTTTAAATGAGAATGCTTCTGGTAAGGACTAGTAGGTAACCTTGGGTGGAGATTGTAAATTCCATGTTGTTGTTGTTAAGTGTCATTGAGTTGGTTCTGACCCATAGCGATCCTGTATAGGGTTTCAAAGGAGCAGCTGGTGAGCTTGAACCGCCGACCTTGCAGTTCAAATGACTTTGCAAATTGGTGCATTAACCCACAGCGCCACATCAGAACTCTGTAAACTCCATGCTGTTGTTGTTAAGTGGTGTAGAGTTGATTCTGACCCATAGCGACCCTGTACAGGGCTTCCAAGGAGTGACTGGTGAGCTTGAACCGCTGACCTTGTGATCCAAATGACTTTGCAGTCTGGCACATTTACCCACAGTGCCAAACCAGTAAACTCCATAATACCCAATAAAAGGGGAACTGGAAGAGGGGCTTTCCCAAGACAGAGGAATAAAACTGTTTGTAGGTTGGCCATGCAAGGTGTCTGGCTGTGTCTACTGAGTTGGATGCCCAATTTTGCAAAATTGAATAAAGAAAACCTCACTCTCATTTAAATAAGTACAAATTGGATTACTTGATCATTTGTCTGTAAGGACAGTGTTTCTCACAAGACAAAGTCTTGCCATCCTGGCTTCTAAGGAACATTATGTCTATAAGAGGGGACTTTAAAAGTTTGTAGGAAAAAATCCATTATTTTTAAATTTCATTTTTTCCACAAACTTCTAGAAGTCCCCTCATAATTCTTCCTAAATAGATTTGCTTGTTCATCTGACAGTCCATGGTATATTTAATATTCTTTGCCAACACCATATATCAAAGGCATCAATTCTTATTCGATCATCCTATTTATTAACCAACTTTTGCATGCATATGAGGCAATTGAAAATACCCTGGCTTTCATCAGCTGCATGTTAGTCCTCAAAGCGAAATCTTTGCCTTTTAACTTTTTAGAGAAATGTCTTGCAGCAGATGTGCCGAATGCAATACATCATTGGATTTATTGACTGCTACTTCCATGGGCAAGGAGCTCTGGTAGCATAGTGGTTATGAATTGGGATGTGAACCGCAAGGTCAGCAGTTCGAAACTACCAGCTGTTCCGTGGGAGAAAAATGAGGCTTTATGTTCCCGTAAAGATTTACAGTCTTGGAAACCCTGTACAGGGCTGCTATGAGTCGGAACTGACTCCACGGCACACAGCAACAACTACTTCCATGGGCATTGGCTGTGGATATAAGTAAAATGAAACCTATGATCACTTTAATCTTTTCTCCATATATCATGATATTTTTTATTGGTCTAGTTTTGAGAACTTTTGCTTTTTTTATGTTGAGATGTAATCTATGCTGAAGTATTTGATCTTTGTCAGCAAATATTTCAAGTTCTATTGACTTCTATCAAGCAAGGATGTATCATTAATGATTAATACAGATGATGAATATATCTCTCCAATTCTGATACTCTGCTCAGTTTCTTATATTATTTGTTTTAAATTCTAGTGACTAATAAATCCAAAGGGTTGGTTCTTCCTTATGCTGCATGTCAATCATGGAGAAACCTCCACTGAGAATTAACATGGCAGAAGGAAGATGACTCTGGAAGGTAATATGATCACTATTTATCATCAGCTAGAATTCATTTCTTGGTGTCAATCACCAGACGAGGGTCAGGAATTGCAATTCTACCATGTGCTCAGAGATATTTTATGTGTAATTCTAACAACTCTCATAGTGCGGTCTTCATGTACTTGACCTAGTAATTACAAAAAATATTGGCTAGGGAAAGGACCTGAGGAACATTCCTACATTACACTACTAGAACATTCTTTGTTACATTTTGAGTATGTTTTTTCAACACATTACTATTTCATTTGAATATACTATCTTCTATATCCTTTTTTGTTGTTGTTGTTCATTTCCTTCACAACTATATTATAAAAGATGAAGGCAAAGCTTTTGCTGAAGTTTACCTGCAGCAAGAAGGTGTGTTGATATGCCAGAAAGAGTCTTGGTTGTTAAAAATTTGAATTGGTGTCTTTGCTCTATTAATCTTCAGCTTTGAGAGCACTAGCAGATAATTTTCCTTCAGGGCCTTGAGTTTAGATCCTTTGTGTATGTGTGTGTGTAAGCTTAAAAATTCAGTTGAAATGATTTTAGAGAATTCCTTCTATCTATAAAATTATAAGACAAATTATCTTATTCTTCCAATTCAGTAGCTCTTCTTAAAATAAGTAATGCTGTATTTGTTGTGTGTCATCTAATTGGTTCTGATGCATAGTGAGGGTTTCCAAGAGTGGCTGTCCAGTGCTTATTCAACAGTTTAGCTACACCAGGACCTAAAATAAACATGACAAGCCTGCATTATTAGCTTTTAGGAAATTCTTCCTTGTATCCAGGGATCGAAACACAGCACTGATTGGGCCTTTGAGGTAGGGCACATGTGACAGTGGACCTAGTTTAAGGTGTTGAGAACACAAAACACAGGAAGGTAAATGGAATGCCATCTCTGGAGGTCACCATGGACTTTTTACCAATATATCCTAGCAAGTCATACCTGGTGTAGTAGGTTATATGACTGTTCTCAATTATTTTCTGCATTTTCTCTAAGAAGATTATAGTTTTCTTTAAAAATTAACTGAGCTTCAAGGGACTCATTTCCAGAATATACAGGAAACTGCAACACCTCTACAAGAAAAAGACAAATAACCCAATTAAAAAGTGGGCACAGGATATGAACAGAC
>NW_006408592.1:238354-245571 GCF_000296735.1 Chrysochloris asiatica | reverse complement strand
GGGTTTCTGGGATATACCCTTTGGGTGGTTGATGATGCATGGAGGGGATTGGAACCATGGCAGTGAGATGATATACAATGGAATGAATGTAAAACTAAACTTCTCCCATGTAAACTATCATATAATTCACAATAAAACATTAAAAAAAATTTAACTGAGTTTTGTGATTTGCTTTGGCAAATAAATGCGAACAGAAGTCACGTATGCTGAACAGAAGTACTGAGCTCCTCACCTGTTTGTGCCACGGCACCCTCCCCCACTGCACAAGATAAGTCTCCATTGGCCTGTGTCCTGGAGAGAAGAAGACATATGGAACACAGCAGCAGACAGCTTGCGTCTGACATGTAACGTGACTGAGGAACATCCTGTTTGTTATAAGTCACTGAAATACATGGGATTGTTTGTTACCACACTGTTATTTAATAAAAGCTGACTGATACATGAGGTACATAGTGCTGGGGGCCCAAAATCAGGAACTACTAAAAAATTCCAAGAGAGTACAAATTTTAAACTTTACTGGGATTGTCAAAGACTGGAGAAATTAAGAAATACATTAACTGAGAACATGAGAGGGGGCCAAATAATGTAAGTGAAAGAGTTTTGCACATGGTAAAAGGAGCCATGTTGGTGCAATGGGTTAAATATTAGGCTGCTATTTGCAAGGTTGGTGGTTCAAATCCACAAACCATTCTGCAGGAGAGAGATGAGCCCTGTTTGCTTCCATAAAGATTTACAGTCTTAGAAACCTCAAAGAGCAGTTCTACTCTATCCTACAGGCTCACTGTGAATCAGAATCCACTTGATGGCAGTGGATAATGAGCAATATAGTAATGTTGCTATAATTAAGACACCATTAGATTTTAGCAGATGAACACAGTGTTAGCTAATGAAAGAGCCATGTCTGTGAGAAAGCAAGACAGACACCAAATCAAAGAGGCAAAGAAGGAAGCAGGTGTTTTTAAAAATGATATTCAGATGAGGGGCTTTTTCTTCTCTTAGATTAATAGTTTTGTTGATGTACGTCTTTGTGTGACACTTTGAAGAGGTAGGATATATTGATGCCAGACAGGTTGCAAACCAAATCTTTGGCTGCTTCATCTCTGATAGGAGTATTAGAGCCTTGCTCTTAATGAGTGGCCCTGTCATACAGCCTTTCTTATTTGCGTAGGTTAAGAACAGACAGAAGTGCACCATCCAGACTCAAGTATATCTCCTTGATGGGTTGCAAACTCCTCACTGAAACAGTAGGAGAAAGAGTCTATAGGGCAGAAGACCAGGTTTTCTCTTTCTGATAATAATGCAAGATGGTAAAATGTGTTCTGCCAAGTGCTTTGTATTTTCTTTCCTCAAAAAACAAAACAAAGCAAAACAGAACAAACCCAGAAAAAACAGCCTTCACAGTTTTCACAGCTATTTTATCACATTCCTCCATGTAATTGGGGCCAGGCCTTTGGACTACATTAATCTCCACTCTATTAGGCAAGACTGGGTTCTCACCAACATGTGAGAGGCCAAAAGTCACAGAAATCTCAAAACAGGTGTTGGGAGAAGGGGCATCTTAATGAATGTGTGGGAAGAAATAGAAGTAGGATGGTAGGAGGAATTTAAGGAGTCTTGGCAGAACAAACTGTGAAGTTCTCAGTTGTTAACTGAAAGATCAGTCATTGAAACTCAACCAGTAGCTCTGTGTGGTGCTGTAGGATAAGGACTGGATGGTTAACTGCAAGGTCCGCAGTTCTAACCCATCAGCAGCCTTGGAAATGCTGTAAATCTTTATGGGAGCAAAAGGTCACTGATGGGTCAGATTCAACTCGATGGTAGTGAGGATGAGTCAGTGGCTCTGTAGGAGAAAGACTTGGTGATCTTCTGTCATAAGGGTGACAGTTAAATAAAAACCTTGTGTGGCAGGTCTACTCTGTCTTGTGAGGTCTCTGTGAGTTGAAATAAACTGGGCAGCACCCAACAACAAGGGGGATTTGGCATTGATCTAGGATGCAAATAACATTCCTTTACTAGCTGCTATTCTGCTTATGTTCTTCCATGGGCTCTCATGTCTTTTAGGGTGAAGGCATGATGCTCAGTTTACTACCCACCCACTTTGTGGAATATACTCAGCTTGATTTGCAGTTTTGCAAACATGCCATTCGACTTTATACCTTATGCTTGGACCCTTCCCTTTTAATGGCAAACTCTTGCCTTTCTTCCAAAGTTAAGTCCAAGAATTCTGCCTTGGACTTCTTTTACCCACCGTGTGATTTCATACTTGCCACTTTTGAGTCCTGGTGTAGTGCTGTGGGTTAATGCGTCAGACTGCAAAGACTTTTGAACTGTAAGTTTGGCAGTTCAAGCTCATCAGCCACTCCTTGGAAACCCTATACAGGGTCGTTACGGGTTGGAACTGACTTGATGGCACTTAACAACAGCAACAACAATGCTGAGTATTAACTGGTGAGTGCTTCATCTTCTCCACTAGATTTAAACTATATGAGGACAGAGACCACACAGCATTCAACACTGTTTGCTTGGTAACTGGCACAAGGTGAATGCCCATTAAATGATGAGTGTATGATTGCACATTAATGCAACAATCTCCTTTTCTTTATTTTATTATATTCAGTCTCTCTCCCCCATTTCTTCCTGAACCTTGCTTCTACCTCCAGATACCTTCATGGCTTTAAGGAAAAAATGAGAACCCTTGCTGAGAAAGACAGCTGGAGAGAGGAAGTTTTCACAGAGTGTATGGGCCACAAGCTGCTCTCTTAAAGGAGGATCCCAGGGTTACCAAACAAATGAAGATGTATCAGATGCAAGGATATAGAGCCATGGAACAGAATTTTAAACTAATAAGTTTACCATTTATTGAGTGCATATTTTGTGGCACTCTTGTTGAGTGTTTATGCGCTATCTCTCTACTTCTCACAATAGACTTACAATAGGCCATCTTTCCAGAAAAAACAAACAAAAAGGAACATTCATTTCAACCACAAGTTATTACTCAGAAAGGTTCAGTGATATGGCTAAGGTCATGCAGCTTTTGAGTGGCAGATCTTAAAGGCACTTTTTTCAGCACTGGGGGTTGTAGATGCCATTTGGAATTGTTTTGTGCTTCATATTCATTGCCCACAGAGTGACTGGTGGGCTTAGACCACTGACCTTGTGGTTCACAGTTCAGTGTTTATTGTAGGGAGCTCTGGTAGCGTAGTGGTTACGAATCGGGCTGTGAACCTCAAGGTCAGCAGTTCGAAACTACCAGCTGCTTCACGGGAGAAAGATGAGGCTTTCTGCTCCCGTAAAGATTTATAGCCTTGGAAACCCTGTTCAGGGTCGCTATGGGTCGGAACCGACTCTATGGCACTTAACAACAACAACAACAACAACACCATAGTTTAGGAGGCCCAGAAATCTGAATTCAGGGCAGCAGTTATAGAGAAAGTTTTTCTCTCTGTCAGCTATTGGGGAAGATCCTTGTCTTCAACTTAAAAAAAAAATTATATATTATTGTTGAGTTCTGGTGCGACACTGTAGGATAAGCACTAGACCATAAGATTGGTTTGAATTGCAAGGTTGGCAGTTCAAACTTACCAACCGCTCCTCAGAAACCCTACACAGGGTCTCTGTGAATCAGAAACAACTCAATGACACTTAACAACAGCAACATTTATCTTATTGTTGGTGATATGTACCACATAAAATGTGGCAGTGTATAATTTGCTGATGTTACCATTCTCATGCCAACCCCCAAAGACAAATAAAGATATTGATAGTAAAACATATTGATAAAGATATTGATACTAAAAGGCAATGAAAATGCAAACAACAACAAAAATGAGGCATTTGACTTACATCCAAACTGACTTCTAATGTAGTGGTCGGAATGTAATCTTGTCATAAATTGGGGACCACTTGTCATGTAGAAACTTAGAAGTGATTAAGTTTAAGACAATCCCTACACTGATATGAACTCACTAACATAACAAAGAAAATCGTATTTCTAAGTTGGATTACATCCACAGATATGAAGATTAGTATTCCAACACATATTTTGGGGTAAACAATTTAAGCCATAGCACATAGGTTAAGCAACTATTTGAAGCCAGTTGTCCTGGCTTAGCACAATGCTTGGCACATGGTAAACAGTCAGTCAATGACAACTATTCACGTCACCATTTGAGAGTATTTGAAGTATTCAGTGCAAAAGGCTATGAATCCATCAAGACCAGGACACTAGTGTCTACCCACTCCCACAGAGCTCAAGTCCTGCAGCTAGGAACCACAGTAATGAATTCATTTCCGTTTTTGAGCTAACTGCTGCATTCCCCTCCTCCCTCCCTCAAGCTTGGGCTGTTGAGCTGCACAACTGTGGACATTTGGCCCCCAGAGAAGGATGAGAGCAGTCTGCTGTATCCTTTCCCACACCGCTCATGGCCATTTCTATGAAGAAGTTATGTCTGTTTCCATTTCTCTTATCCATTAACCCACACAAGGTACTCTCTGGCTAATTGAATTCGCGAGAAGGCTGCCTTCTGTGATTAGGTATCCTGCAGTCTGAGCTGAGAGGAAGAAAGGAACAGTCAGAGAGGCAAACGTCTTGGTGAGTGCAATTCAATCTGCTGCTAAATTTAATCTGTACATTTCTGGTTTCTGTTCTCCTTCAACCACCTGCAGTGATATGTTTAAAATACTCACGACACATCAGCAAAATGGGCAGTACGCCAAGACCAAGGATGCCCATTTTCTCTTCATTTTATATAACCCTAGTGAATACCAGGTAAGGAGCGCTGGTAGTGTAGTGGTTACGAATCGGGCTGCTAACGTCAGGGTCAGCAGTTCGAAACTATCAGCTGCTCCACAGGAGAAAGATGAGGCTTTCTGCTCCTGTAAAGATTTACAGCCTCAGAAACCCTGTACAGGGTCGCTATGAGTCAGGACCGACTCCACGGCACATAACAGCAGCAGCAGTGAATACCAGGTAGTGAGTTTCCTTTTCTTTCCACTTCTATAATTCCATATTGCTGAGGAAGAAAGTTCCTTAGTATCTGCTCAAAAATGTGGCCTCTGAAATGAGTTTTAACATCAGGCTTCCTCAAGTTTTCTTCTGTTCCCAAGAATACTGATAGGCCTAAGATAGTACTGGTATAGTGCTATAGGATAAATACTGGACTGTTAACCACAAGGTCATTAGTTCAAACCCACCAGCCACTCCTTGGAAACCCCATACAGTGTGGATTTGAGTATGAACTGACTCGACAGCACTTAGCATCAACAACAACAAGATAGTCTAGAGGTTCATGCGTGATGGTGTAGGATAAGCATTGAACTGCTAATTGAAAGGTCAGTGGTTCAACCCCACCAGCGTCTCCTTGGAAACCCTATAGAGGGTCATTACAATTTGTTGTTATTGTTAAGTGTTGTCAAATCAGTATTTGACAACATTTAGCAACAACAACAACAACCCCAAACAACAGACAGTATTAGATTTGGAGCTTTCATCTCACATTATATAAAGCACAATAATTCTTGTAAATCTCGTATTATATAAACTTTAAAAAAATTCAGGTAATAAGCTGTAGTTGATGGAAGGATTTGTAGATAGAAGATTTATGTGTTAGTTTTGTTTTTCAGTTTTCTTTTTGTATTTTGGAACTGAAATACATATCTACGTATTTCTGTCTGTCTACCTACCTACCTATATATCTACTTTTTTAGCCAGGTCTCACACTCCTATTTTAGTGGCAGTGTGGGTTAGGCATTGGACTAACACATAAGGTCATTGGTTCAAACTCACCAGCTGTTCCTTGGGAGAAAGATGCGTCTGGCTGTGCCTGTAAAGAGTTACAGTCCCAGAAACCCTATGTAGGGTTGCTAAGAGAGGGAATTGACTAGTAGATGGCAGTGGATTTGGTTTTGGGGTTTGTGCCTATAGTGTGGCTTTTGGTAGATGATATGTTCGAGTCTAGGCCAAATCAGGAGTTCAAGAGATTGAGCTGTTATACTGACTGCCCATCATTTTGAAATTTACTCAAGCAGAAGCAAAAAGTGCTCTGTGTAAAGGACACTTTGCATTGGACAGGTCTGTATCTGTCTGATGAGAGCACCAGTTTCTGATATCAGATGTTGTTGAAAATTAGATGATGATAGTAACTTCTCATTATGTCTGTTTGAATCTTATCTGTGCTGACTTTGTAATGTGTTAACTTGGGTAGGCTGAAATACATTTCCCAGATTTCTCTTCACTGTGTATCTCTGGTTAGGGTGAGCTACAAGAAATACTTGTGGGAGATTTGAGGGTACAAGTGAAGCAGCAGCCTAATATGGTTGCTTATCTATTGACCTCCTTGTTGGCAGGAGGCAGTGGTCAAGCAAACAATAGGTCTTCTCCTGTATCTTCCTTCAGCCCTCTGACTCCTGGGCTAGGTGTGTCTGTTTAGCTCCAGAACAAAGGACCTGGACTTCTGCTAGACACTCATACCAACAACATTATAAAGCAAACACAGACATGAAGTTTAGTTCATTCTTGTGGGGTTCAGCTTGTTCCCCCATTTTATATCTGTCTTCCTTCACTGACGGCCTCCTCATAAACTTCAAGCAACGGAGAGGTGAAGATGGCAGCCTTCATAGAGACTGCTCAACCAGTTACCACAACCGTGTCAGGTAGATCTCTGTAACAATTTCCTTTCTATACATACATGTTGTTGTTGTTAAGTGCTGAGTTGGTTCTGACTCATAGTGACCCTGTAGGGTTTTCAAGGATTGCCTGGTGGATTTGAACTTCCAGCCTTATGGTTAGCAGCCCAGTTCTTACCTGACAGTGCCACAACTTTCCACTGATTAGCCCTGACTGAAAGAGTACCTTGTTGTTCTTGTTAGTGCCATCGAGTCGGTTCTGACTCATAACGACCCTGTATAGGGTTTCCAAGGAGTGGCTGGTGGGTTTGAACCATAAGGTCAGCAGTCCAGTGCTTATTCTACAGTGTCATGCCAGTACCCACATACTATTATTTGAAATGAGATAATGGTTGTAAATTGAATATATAGTATAAGGCCTGTCCTATAATAAAGTGCTTCATAAACCAAAACCAGTTGCTGACCCAAATAAATTCCAACTCATGGCGAACCATGGAGCTCTGGTAGCGTAGTGGTTACGAATCGGGCTGCGAACCTGAAGGTCAGCAGTTCGAAACTACCAGCAGCTCCGCGGGAGAAAGATGAGGCTTTCT
>NW_006408592.1:235849-237100 GCF_000296735.1 Chrysochloris asiatica | reverse complement strand
ATTAACAAGTACATAACCCTATTAACTAATCAACCTCATTAACCAGTACAAAAACAACTTTATCCAACATAGATTACACATGTTTTTCTCTAGCTCCCCTGCACAGCTCTTCGCATGAAGGCACATTGTTTTCCCACCACGTTTGACAGATTTTAAATCCATACTGCTACACTCTCCTATGTGGACGTCTATCCAGGTATCTTGGCAGGGTATTGTCTATCACATGAATTTGGACACCTACCTCTGTCTGTAAGTTCCCTGATAAAAGCTAGGCCTAATCAACCTGGCTTTTGCTGCCTCTTTGTTTAGAATTGAACCTGTGCTTCTTGGAGTTGCTGCTAATCACCTTTCCCCTGCCCAGATTCAAGGGGAAAGAAATTAGACTCCATCTCTCAATGGGAGGAATAGCAATGAGTTTGTTGTTGTTGTCAAGTGCTTTCAAGTCGGTTGTGACTCATAGCCACCCTATATAGGGTATCCAAGGAGCAGCTGGTGAGCTTGAAGCACGGACCTTGCAGTTCAAATGGTTTTGCAGTCTGTAGTCCTCTTTAATCTACTGCAAGGAGCCCTGGTGGTGTAGTGGTTAAGTGCTTGACCTCCAAACAAAAGGTTGGCAGTTGGAACACACTAGCTGCTCTCTGGAAGAACCATGTAGTAGTCTGTTTCTGTGAACATTGACAACCTTGGAAACACTATAGGTTAGTTGCATTCTCTGTCTTATAGGCTTGCTGTGAAACACAGCTAACTCAACGGCATTGTGAGTTTGTTTAATTTATTTACTACATCCATTTTTGACGCTTGGCTTTCTCAGTCACTTGACCACCCAGGCCAAATCATTAACCATTTGCTCCTATGTTGCTTCCCACATCAAATTACTGTGTAAATCCTGTTGGTTCTACTTTTTAACTATCTTAACTCAGGTGTCTTATTTGCTTCTACTGCCATAAGGCTATCATAATTGCTTGTCTGTACTCTTTGGAAAATCTCTTGACTAACAGTGGTTGCTAGGGTTGGGAGGGAGGAGGGAAAGGAGGCGTCATTACTTAGGGGTGTCTGTTAAGGGTGATGGAAAAATTTGAAATACAGATAGTGGTAATGGTTGCACAACATGATAAATATAATTAATATAATTGAATTGTAAAATTGTTGAAATGGCAAATGTTTTGCTATATGTGTATATACGATAATAAATTTAAAAACAAGCAAACAGCAGTAAAAAAAGCCCCCAAGCTTTTTGACTAATCTTCCAGC
>NW_006408592.1:233447-235228 GCF_000296735.1 Chrysochloris asiatica | reverse complement strand
GGCACTTAACAGCAACAATGAGGCTATTGAAAATATCATGGCTTGGGTCACATGCACTTTTGTCCTCACGCTGACATATTTGCTCTTTAATACTTTAAAGAGTCTCTTGCAGCAGATTTGCCTAATGCAATACATTGTTTTCTTGACTGCTGTTTCCATGAGTGTTGATTGTGACTCCAAGCAAGTCTTTGACAATTAAACATTTTCTCTGCTTACCATGATGCGACTTATTGATCCTGTTGTGAAGATTTGTTTTTTTACATAGAGATGTATCAGTTTTTCAAGTCCCCTTTGCTTCCTACCATCCTGATGCCACAGTCTTCTTCAGCTAGTCTACTTTCTCAGATTATTTGCTCAACATACAGACTGAGTAAGTATTGTGAAAGGTTACAGTCTTTACTGATTTTTAAACCATTCAGTATCCATTTATTCTTTTGGAATGACTGTCTCTTGGTCTATTTACAGATTTCCCACGAGCATAATTAATTGTCCTGGAATTCCCATTAATTTCAATGTTATCTATAGTTTGTTAGGATTCACACACTCAAATGTTTTTGTATTGTCAATAAAGCACAAGTAAACATCTTTGTGGCATTTTCTGCTTTCAGCCAAGATTCATCTGACATCAACAATGATATCCCTTGTTCCATGCCCTCTTTTGAATCTGGTTTGAATTTTTGGCAGCTCCCTGGCAATGTACTGCTGCAATTGTTTTTGAATTAATTTCAGCAAAATTTGATTTGCATATGAAATTAATGATATTGTTATATGATTTACACACTCATTGCATCACTTTCTTTGGAATGGGTACAAATATAGATCTCTTTCAATCTGTTGACCTGGTAGTTGTCTTCCAAATTTCTTGACATGGACGAGTGAGAGTCTCCAGCACTTTATCAGTTTGTTGAAACATTTCAATTTATAGTCTACCAATTCCTGAAATCTTGTTTTTAACCAATGCCTTCAGGGTAGCTTGGACTTCTTTATTCAATACCATTGATTCTACATCATTCTCTAACTCTTGAAATGATTGAACATCGACCAATTATTTTTTGGTACAATGATTCTTTTTATTCCTCCATTTTCTTTAGATGCTTCCTGCATTATTCAATATTCTGCCCATAAAATACTTCAATATTACAACTCAAGGTTTAATTGTTTCCTTCAATTCTTCACCTTGAGAAATGCTGAGCGTGTTCTACTCTTTTGAGTTTCTAGCTCCAGGTCTTTGCACATTTCACTATAGCACTTGACTGTGTCTTCCCAAGCTGCCCTTTGACGTATTCTATTCAGCTCTTTTACTTCATCAATTCTCTCACTTTAGCTTCTCTACATGGAAGAACAAGTTTCAGAGACTCTTTGGATATCCATTTTGATGTTTTCTTTCTTTCCTATCTTTATGCCCTTTTGTTTTCTTCATATATGATATTGTATTTTTTTATTCACTGTATTATAAAGGCAGTGGTAACATTTTTCTGAATATCAGAATTCACCATTAAAGAGGCCATGTTATTAGAGAAAACAAAATGATTAAGATGGAATAAGAGGTCAGACTGTACTGTGCTGAACATGTTATAACAACACAGAAGATGCTGCCATAGTAACCTGACCTTCATGTTTCAAACAGAAATAATATTTAAGCTCATTTGTTAATGAGAAAATAAATATACATTGTTTCCCTTCTGTGCACAAAAAATAAACAGAAAAAGAAAGCAATTTCTCTTTATTTTTTTCTACCCTTCTTCTCTTTTCCTTCTTTTTCTTTTTAACTGCTGTTCCCA
>NW_006408592.1:230902-232858 GCF_000296735.1 Chrysochloris asiatica | reverse complement strand
AGCTAGTGATCATAAGCATTTCTTCATCTACAGACTTGGAAACCCTGTGAGGCAGATCTACTTTGTTTTATAGGTTGCCATGAGTCAAAATTGATTTTGCTTTTTTCTTGGTGGTGCATGACTAACTCTTTTGATCCTTTAACCCTGCTCAGGCATTCCTTCCCTACATGAGGCCTTCCCTTCCCCTAGGCAAATTTAATTACTACTTCTTCTGTATTACTTAAGGGAGTTTCATTTCCTTCATTTACTACCTTAATACCACATAATAACATCAGTTGAGTATTTACCTATGGCTCTATGTTGACTGTTTTACGCTCACTGGAGTCATTATCACCTTGAACTTTTCCTATGATTCTGTAAAGTAGGTACTATCATGATATTCATTTTATACAAAGAAAAACACAAAAATCAAACAAAAAAAATTAAACATCTCAGGGTTAGAGATGCTCATGTGTTAAGCATAGGGGATATGACATGAACCAATATGATTGAGTCTCTGCCTTTTTGACGTTAATAGTCTGATTATTATTATTGCTGTTAGTTGCTGTTGAGTAGACTTTGACTCATGACAATTCCATGTGTGCCGAGTAGAACTACTCCATATGGTTTTCAAGACCATGACTTTCTAAAGCAAGTCAGCAAGTCTTGTCTTCTGAGGCTTCTTTGAGTGGGTTGAACTGATAATCTTTCAGTTAGTTGTCAAGTACTTGACCATTCACACCACTGACTCTTATAATAGTCTGGAAGGCAGGATGGATATTAAGATAATAATTTCACAAGCAATAGCAAAATTATCATTTGTTCAGTTTACTCTTTGATAAAATAGTAAGTGATTTACATGTACCATTTTATTTTATCTGTATAACAACTCATGTTACAACCAGAATGCTCCTTGGAAGCCTGGATGGTGAGATTTCATGTCTCATAGTTTAGATATATTATCAGGAAAGACCAGTCTCTTGAGAAGAACATAATTCTAGGTAAAGTGAAGGGTTACTATAAAAGAAGACTACTCCCAATGGGATGGATTGACACAGTCACAGCAACAATATGCTCAAGCTTAACAATTATGAGGCTGGCACAGGATTGGGCAGTGTTCTGTTTTGTTGTGCATACAGTTGCTGTGATTAGGAATCGACTTGATGGCACCTAACAACAACATCTCTCAAAAGTAGCTTTGTTTTTATGTCCATTTTATAAAAGAGGGTGCCAAGTCTTGGTGATGCTAGCTAATTTGCCCAAGGTCTCACAGTGAACAGGAGTGCTAGTATTTGAACCTGTCAGTCTCTTAATCGAATCTCTGCACTACTGTGCTCAAGAGGACTTGTAGAGCATGTAAAAACTTTAACAAGTGTTCTGGTTTGATTGGAGGTAATCATGAAAGGAAGGCTTCCTTCAGGAAGTGATGTGAGTTGAGACTTGAAATATAAGTTGAAGGAAGAGAAGTTTCTGATAAAAGGATTCCTTGGTTTACATGTATGTCTTTACTCCTAGATTGGAATCATGGTTAACTCATTTATGTATCACCAGTATTATGTATGTGTGTATTAGGGGGTTTCAAAAAGTTTGTGAAAAATCCATTTTTCCATAAACTTTTTGAAGTCCCATTACATATATGTATCAGTGTTAATATATTATTTATATGCATGATGGTGGTGTAAAGTGCCATGGAGTTGGTTCTGACTCATAGCAACCCTTTGTAGGGTTTCCGAGGACTGACTGATGGTGTGAGCCACTGACTTTGCAGTTAGTAGTCGAGTGCTTATCTTACAGCACCACACCAGGACTCCTACATATATGGTAGATCCTCAAAGATGCTTGGAAAAGACATTCAGTTTTTCAACAAGCACATCTCATCTGATTTCTTGAGCAATAAAACTATGTTGTTGTTGTTGTCAGGTGCCATCGAGTCGGAACCGACTCATAGCGACCCCATGCACAGCAGAACGAAACAAT
>NW_006408592.1:222427-222972 GCF_000296735.1 Chrysochloris asiatica | reverse complement strand
ATCAGGAATGGATGTTGGATTTTGTCAAATGCCTTTTCTGTATCAATCGATATGATTACATGCACTGAAATTTGAAAAGCACTGCAATCTGTTACAGACCGTAGGAAACTGGTCTTTAGCTGGCTTCCAGTTAGAATGATGATGAATTCACAACACTGACCAAAGTCCCACCTGTCAATCAATCAGGATGAGGGAGAACACTTTTTTTTAACCCTCTTTTGGTGCAAGACAGTTTCTTCAGGTGCTCCTAAATGAATGAATTTTCAGATCAAGGTGCTAGTTTTATTAGCACCACTGACATCAATTAATTCATCAGATTTGGGAATGAAGAAGCAGAAGAGGAAGGGAAATCATACTTATGGGAGGAGTATTATTTTCTGTATATTATAAAGGTTCTACTAGAAGTATTGTTACCGCTACTTTATGAATCAGAACTAGGTTCAGAGAGATTGAGTATCTTGCTGACTGGTAGCGTTGTGGTTATGAATTGGGCTGCAAACTGCAAGGTCAGCAGTTCAAAATTACCAGCTGTTCTGTGGGAGAAA
>NW_006408592.1:215348-222327 GCF_000296735.1 Chrysochloris asiatica | reverse complement strand
AATAGAGAAAATGAACTCATTTGAAATAAATATGAACAACTATAAAACAGAAGAGACTTGACTAATGTTCCCTGGTAACAAAGAGTGAGAAGCAAAATTTGGACTCAGGTCTCTTTATGTTGCCCACTCTTTGCGACACCTTTATCATAGTGACTCACCCTCTGGTCACTTCCATATGCTTCACTGAAAAGTTGCAACCAGAACCCTAGACACAACTGAGCTCATGGAAAGTTGAATTGCATGTTGCCATAGAAACTAAAAGACTGACATTATATAATTTGCAAAGAACCTAGGACATATGGGAACAAAGAACCTAGAACATCTGGAACCCTCACCTGCTAAACAAAAGATTATCAAGTTCAAGTACACCTAGAAACGTCATGGGAGAAAGACCTTACAATCTATTGTGTTTGTTGTTTAAGTGCCATTGAGTCAGTTCCAACTTATAGTGACCGAGTATATGGTTTCTGAGAAACAGCTGGCAGGTTTGAACTGTTGACCTTGTGGTTTGCAGTCCAGTGCTGATCCTACAGCACCACACCAGAAGTCCTTTTAAAGATTACTGCCAAGGAAATCCTATGGGGCAGTTCAACTCTGCCACATGGGGTCTCTATGAACAATAATAATAAAATGAATGCTAAGGTATCTAACAAATACAGTAATAGGCAACTTTGCATCCTCTCTATTATGAACCAGCAGGTGTCACAATTTATCCAAGAAAAGCACAACTAGGGCTGTCTGACAACAGCTGATATTCCCTAGGAATTCTACCTTAAGGAGGATTGTAGCTTATCCTTTCACCCTTCATTGTGTATCTAGGCAACCATTAGACATCTTTCCTTGTACTGAGTTGTTGTGGCAGATAGGGATAAAGTTTTCCAAAGCTTTGTCCAATTAATGTCCTCATCTCTTTGTAGTGTTCTATGGCCATTGTTTACCTGTACTTCCTGTTTGTCTCCTGCACTCCCTGGGTCTCTGTTCTTACCACCTCTCACGCAGCACCCAGGTGACCTTAGTTCCCCAGTTCTTTTGTTTCAATGACTAGAGGAGCCAAAGAAAAGTCTGAATGATTGTTGCTCTATAGTTGTGTTATAGGACTTTGTTTTCTATTATTGTATTTCTCCTTTCCAAAGTCTCCCTCAACTAGTCATGTTTTCCTCTCTGCTCATCACCATTGCTGAAGAGGCTACTGTATTTGCACCATATGACTCTCTTCCCTCTTCTGGTTTTGGCTGACCACATCAGAGAAGGTTTCTCAGGAACATGGTGAGTCTGCAGTTAGGAATTAAAAGATGGTGAAGACCAAGGCAGGCTGAAAGAAGGGAGAAGCGAGGAATGTGAATGAAAGAAAGGAATGGAGGCTAGAGAAGTTGGAAATAAACAGGCATGACTCAGTGTACTATAATTAATTGGTTTGTCTGGTATTGACTGGGATTCTCATTGCAGTGTACTGGAGAGGAAGAAATGGATTACACAAGCCTGGAAAGTCAGTCTAGACTCTAAATATGAATTAGTCAATGGTAGCACTTAGGACTTGATGTATTTTGAGGTGAAAACACATGGAGTTAGGGAAGGATAACAAGAACTAATATTTATTGAATTCAGTGACTACTGTTGATGCTGTTAGCTGTCATTGAGTTGACTTCAAGACATAGTGAGCTTTTGCCTCCAGAACAAAATGTGGATGGGTCCTACACAATCATCTTGATTGGTGATATCTGAGTCCATTGTTTAGCCAGTTGTGTCAACCTACCTCACTGAGGGTATTCCTTGTTTTCATGAGCCATGACTGTTGCAGTTGCTATATGTACTTTGTTTACATGTATCAGGAATACATCTGATAACAAGAAATAGAAAACCCAACACTCAATGGCCTCAATAAAGAGCACTGTTTTTCTTACAATGAGAGATTGAGAAGTTGATGGTTCACTATCTTGAGGATGCCAAGGTAGTGATTCAGATTCTCTTGGCCACAATGTGACTCCTGCAGCTCCAGACATCAGATCTTTGGTTAAGACAGGAAGAATGGGAAAGAGGAAATTGTCAGCTTCATCTATCCCTTTTATTAGGAAAGAATAATCGTTTTCTGGAATTTCCAATAGACTTCCTCTTAAATCACATTGCCTAGAACTGTGTTATCTGGCCACCCCTTATAGGAAAGGAGCCTGGGATAGTAATACGTTCTTCCTGCCTCTGAGGTGGAAGGTGTCAAGGGATAATGAAATTGAGAATGACAGCCAGCAATGTTTATCACAATTACTATACACCCATTCCTCACCAGCAGCTTCATGGGAGAAAGCCATTTGGTTAGGTTCCAAAGACCAGATCATTATGCAAAATGTGTTGTTATATGAAAATGGAGGATGATCACAGCAGAACACAAAATGAAGAATGGCTACATCATTGCATAGCTTGCCAAAGTTTAACATTGCATAATTGCCAAACCGCTGAGAATCATGCCGAGCAAAGTTGACATGTAACCATTATCATCATAGTCAGCATTACTTTCCCTCATACCTCAGCATTTGTTACTGTCAGACACATGTAGTTAATGAAAAAAAGTAGTAAACTTTTTACTATGGTCATAAATAGGAAATGTTGGATAATGAGAGAGCCGATAAGTTAACAGTAGTTGTTGTGTTGTTGTTAAGTGCTGTCGAGTCGTTTCCAATCCATAGTGCACTGTATAGGGTTTCCAAGGAGCAGCTGGTGAGCTTGAACCACCAACCATGTGGTTCAAATGACTTTGCAGTCCAGTGCATTAGCCCACAGCATTAACAATAGGTATATTTATTTCTTAAATGAAAATTGCAGATATGAACATAATTTCCATGTGACAGGTAAGAAAATTCAAGTTTAATTGCAAGGTGAGAAAATTGAGGTTTTATAGGTGAAATAAACTATCCAACCAGTATCTCCAAGTTTGAGTATAAGTCCTAGTCATTTTGATTCCAAAGACCCTGTTCTTTGTGTGAGCACTGGTAGGCTCAGCCCTGTCTTTGAACATGTGCATCTCCAAGGTTTCTGTGGGGAACTAGCTCTGCTAGTACTAGGCTCCTGAAAATCTATAAGGTGGAATTATAAGACAGAAAATTTCAGAACCTCAGAAAATTTCTTGCATCTTTTAGAAAGCCTTGGTTGAGTTGCTGGGTGAAAGAGGTGGGCAGAGGAAGTGCTGAGAGGGAAAAGCAGTAAATTAAACTCTTACTCTTTATTCTAAATGGTACCTAAGAAGGTTGGCTATATCGCTCTGGGAGGGGTATGTTTCTATGTAGAGAGCACAAAGAGAACTGGAAATTTGATCTTTAGCCTGTAGGAATTGAATTGCTATATGAAAAACAAACTCAGGATGCTTAGGCTCTGTACTGTTTCTGGAATGGGAAGCTGACAGGTCTTGCTCCATGGGGGAGCCATATAGGAAATAAAAGGCTTAGTTAAGTTTGACTGAACGACATTTCCTATGGAGTCTGAAATGACAAGTAGTGATTTTATATCAATCACACCTCAGGTGACTATTTTAAAAGCCAATTGTCCCTGGAAGAAAAAGGAGAAGAAGGAAAAAGAACAAAGAACATTTTGGGTGTGGATTTTTGTCAGAACTGGGGAGGGGAAGCAGGCAGGAGGGAAATTTGCTCCCTGTCAGTTGTGATTCCCAGGGGGAAGAAGGGATACTGGTAGTGACTCCTAGACTCTCATACCTGGCAGAAAAATGAGGCAACTCTTGGATCTCGACTGGTGCAGGAATGATAACTATGGCCACTGAAGTCTCCCATCTGTTCAGACTTTCTAGTGGGCCAGGAAATGACTCCTTGTTCTTTGTCTCCGTCTTTTATGTGGAAGTTCTGAGCTCTGGGAGCTGACAGAACTTGAGATGCTTTTCAATTCTCCTTCCTGTGTATGGCATTAACTTTAACGAGCTCTGGTCCTCTGTTCCTACTTTGTTTCAACAGTTGGGTCGATGAGTAGTTCCTTTGAAATTCTGGATGCATTCCATGAGACAGGGCACTAGCACAAAAAGTGAATTCCATTTAAAGAAATGTTGTTAAAGGAAAATACAACTCTGAGAAACTGGTTTAATGGATGCCTTGGATGGTTTTTCCCCAAAATCTTGCATAGTTGGTCTTTCCTCACCTGGTTCCAGTCTCATATCCTACAAGTCTTTCTACAAATGTTCGATGTTCCAATCACTGGCCCCTCAAAGCCTGCCATGATTTTTATCCTTCTGGGATTTTGCTTTTTTCCTGTGCCTCAAGTTCTTTCTTCCTGGGAAATACATTTTAGATTCAAGTCAAATGCCACTTCTTGGGAACAATTTCTCTAACCCCATCAGGCAGAACGTCTCTGTGGCCACTGTATGGCCTCAACTCTTACATGTCTAATGAGATAATCCAGTGGTTGTCAAACACTGCAGGATGGGTGTGTGTGTGTGATAAAATACAGATTCCTGGGCTCCATCTCCAGAACTTCTGGCTCACTATATCTAGGATGAGATCTAGGAATCTGCATTTTAAACAGGCACTCAGGACATTCTTATGTCCACTAATATAGGAGTCTCATTGCTCTATCTAATATAATTGCAGGGGAAGTAGACCACAGAGATTACTATGTTTTAGTAACCTCTGTGGTAGAATAATTATTTGTTTTAACCTGTCTACTTCCCCTGCAATTATATTAGTTCCTCTGGGTACTGACCAAGCCTCTAGTGCAGAATATAGTGCATTCATATAATGCCATTTATATACCAGTTGAAGTCCTGGTGTGACACCATGGGATAATCCATTGGATTGCAAGATTGGTTTGAACTGTAAGGTTGGCCATTCAAATTCACCAGCTCCTCCTTGGAAACCCTATGCAGGGTTGCTATGAGTCAGAAACAACTCAAAGGCACTTAACAACAACAATGATGTACCAGTTGTCATTGAGTTGGTGCAAGTTCATGGTGATCCATGTGTGTCATAGTACAACCTTGCTCCCTGGAGATAGAACAGCCAGGCCTTTCTTCTGTGGTGCCTCTAGGTGGACCTCTAATCTTTTGGTTAGCATCTGTGTTAACCAATTGACTGTGTTAACCCAGGGACTCTGGCATAGAGTATGCAAATGATAAGTTCCCACTTTCCTAGGGAGTGAGGGAGAAAGGCTATCACTGTACTGATCTTACCAACTGTCATTTTACTAATAAAGACATGCAGGTTCATGGGATACACAGCTGAGGTCTGACACTGGCAGTTGTGGAATGAGCCCGATATTTTACATGCAAAGATAGTTTGCACAAAAGAGAACAATTATAGAATAGACACAGTGGAGGGGATACTAGGATTTCATCTTTTCTGTCTATTTATCCTTCTTTAGGGCTTTAGGCTAGAGTCTACCGAGGCTATTTTCATCCCTTTTCATTCTCCAGGCATGAAGAGTTGAGAGTTGGCTAGGGTCATTTCCTTTTCTTTGGCAGTGTCTCCTCATAGTTCCAGATTCCAGAAAAGATAGAATGGTGTTTGTATAAGGTGTCTTCACTCTCCGTTATTACTGACCATGATCTGGATCTCAAATTCTCTTTACAGAACTCAAACCAAGTGGTCCAGATGTTGCCATATGTCAGGGGAAGTTGTAAGATCATGTTGCAACTAGAATCAGCACCATGGCAACCCAGGGCTCCATGCAAATTGATGCTATGAGGTTTCAGGCCTTGCAGAGCAAGTGGACCACAGAGAATGTAGTAAATTTCTAATGGTGACAAGATACCAGGTAGCCCCAGATAGAGACAGCTGAATGGACAAAGAAGATAGCTGCTCACAGATTTTTCCAGTTCCCATGTGGCTCAACTCTATTTGTTGTTATGGCATTCTGTGAAGTCTTTTTGATTCCTTATAATTAATCCTCCTTGTCTTAAACTAGCTAGAATCTGTTTCTTGAAACCTGAAGTGAGCACATAAAATGAAAGAGCAATACTATACAGTCTTTGTACAAATAAGTCCATCTCCCACCCATTTCCTGCTGCCATTGAGAAATCCTACAGCAAGCTACCATCTTGCATTGCACTCTGGTTAATCCTGACTTGTTTATTTTCCATTCATTCCTAGGTTAAAATTGTTCTCTTTCCGTTTGCTGATTTGTTTATTAATATTTAATCTCAGTGAGGACATACTGAGACTCAAATTTGAGAAAACTTCAGAAGAAAAGGCTTAATGCATTTCTACTCTAAGCCAACAAATATCCCCAGATTTCCAGTTTTTAACCAGAATTCCTGTCTTTGGCAGAAAACCCCAACAAAGAAGACCTTCTTAACAGAGGTTCAAAGGATGCAGAACTCAGTGAGATCTAGTTTTGGGGGATAGTTCTCTTACTGCACAAAAGAAACTGACTCAGAGTAAAAGTCAGTCCAAGAGTAGACAGACTTGAACTCATGGAAATCAGCTGGGAAAATGTAGATCAACATAGGCAAGAGATCCACTGACATCAGTCAACCAATAAATCAGCCATCCATAAACTCCATGCAAGCTCATTGACTGGCACAGCACATCAATAAAACACCATGCCTGCAGGCAAGAGGTGCCATAAGCAGAAACTACAACTTTCAAGTCAGAAAAACAAACCCTCCTTAAAGTCTGCTACACCACTTTTCCCTGGATGTCTGGGCAAGTTTACTTTTAACCTCCATGAACCTCACTTTTCTCATCTGTAAAATGAGGTTAGTAGCAGGTACCTTAGAATGTCTTTGGAGTATTAAAATGTACTGTATAGGAATAGCATATAGAAGAATGCCCAGCATTTAGCAAATACTCAATATATGTGAAAGGTTAATGTTCTGTGTCAACTTGGCTGGGCTATGATTCTGTGGGCAGGCATTAAATGGATTGTTCTTCCATAATATAATATGATATAGTATAATACATAATATAATATATAGTATAACAAAATGATCTAATCTAATCTAATCACTTCCATGCTATGATCTGATAAAATCAACTAACCAGTTTTCTTG
>NW_006408592.1:202754-209948 GCF_000296735.1 Chrysochloris asiatica | reverse complement strand
ACAGGGTCGCTATGAGTCAGAACTGACTCCACAGCACATAACAACAACAACTAGAAGTCTTGTTACCACTACTTTACAAATCAGAACTAGGTTCAGAAAGACTGAGTACCTTGCTAACTTTGTGTAGCTATTGAAAGAGTAGAGCTGGAATTGAAATCCAGGTCTGTCTGACTTTAAACACTACCCTACACTATTTTGGTTACTGTTGTTGATAACTAATTAATACAGTACTTTGTTGTTGTTGTTGTTATGTGTTGTGGAGTCAGTTCCGACTCATAGCGGCCCTACACAGGGTTTCCGAGGCTGTAAATCTTTACGGGAGTAGACTCTCTCATCTTTCTCCTGCGGAACCGCTGGTAGTTTCGAACTGCTGACCTTGTGGCTCGCAGCCCGATTCATAACCACTAACTATTTTATTATGCTCAGAGATCCTATGGATCAGAAATAATAGATAAGACACAGTTGACATATCTTCTCTGAATCCTTAATGGCTAGGTGTGGCTGGAAATCATCCTTGTCTGGCAGTTGATACTGGTCATCAGTTGGTACTTTTGCTGGTGTTGTTGACCAGAAAACTTACACATGGCCTCTCCATGTGGCTTTGACTTTCCAACAGCTTAGTGGCCTCAAGAAAGTCAAATTTATTTCATGATAGCTCAGGGCTCCAAAAGTGAACAAGGTATAAACTGTACTGCCTTTTCTGACTAAGCCTAAGAAGTCATATTGCTACTGTTCCAGCATAGTCTTATTATTTATGGGCCCATCTAGATTCAAGGGAAGGGGGAGGACTCCATTTCCTGATGAGAGAGTGTCAAAGAACTTGTGGCCATTTCTCTGTAAGTGCCCTATAATTTGATGAGCCTCTTATGGGGTCCATTCTGGTGGGAGATGATAGGTTATTTGCATCAAATTTTCTGCTTTTCACTATTGCCACAGTTAGTAGTTGAACAGCAGGCGGGGGTTGTAGGTCAGGCTACATCGGAAGGAACAGGCAGACTTCTTGACATCAACCAGCTGTCTTTGTGGTTTTGCCAAAGTAAATAGAACTTCTGAGTCCTGAAATGTCTTAGTGGAAGCCAAAAACAGAGCTGCAAGTCACAGTGAGAGCTACAACAATGACAGAAAGAAGCAAGGTGGGGTCTTTGTATCATGTGGAAGGAAAGTTCAGCTCTAAAGAAGTGAATGTAGGCCACTGTTACCTGGAAGAGTTGTGGAAAGGCTCTTGTGTTTTCCTATCCTCAGGATTTCTTGCTTTTTGCATTTTCTTGAGCTGATTTGTTTTGACAAGGAAGACTTCCATTTTCTAAAATATTGTTGCTTCTCAGTTTATTTGAGTCCAAAGTCAGTGAAAAAATAGAAGAGAAATTTTGTGAAGTCTTAGGTACACAGAAGGTGTAATGTCTCCTTAGCATGATTCCCCACCATTCACCTGTCAATTTGCCATACTTTGGTGGCCTACATGTTGCTATCACATTGGAAGTTATGCCGCCAGTATTTCAAATACATGTACTGTAGTGGGTAGGTTTTGGTAGAATTTCCAGACTAAGACATACTAGGAAGAAAGACCTGGTATTCTACTTCTGAAAATTAGCCAATGAAAACCAATATTCACAAGAGAATATTGTCAAATAAAATACTGGAAGCTGAGCTCTTAGGCGGGAAGGTAATGCACAATTGCCAAAGCAATGGACTCCAACTCACCAATGATCATGAAGCTGGTACAGGATTGGGCAACATTTCATTCAGGCATATATAAGGCCACCATGAGTCAGATTCAACTTGATAGCATCTAATAACAAAGTCTGGTTCTAGTGAAATACAGTTAACCTCTGAAGCCTTGGTTTCTCCATAAGTAGCATTTGGGTGACCTGAAAACAATTTTTTGAATTACTTACTGAGCCTGGAAAGGAGAATCATATCTAATAGCCTTCAATGTTGTCAGTTTTCCATTGTTGTTGTTGTTAGGTGCCATCGAGTCAGTACCGACTCATAGTGACCCTTTGTCCAACAGAAGGAAACACTGCCGGGTCCTGGGTTAACCTCACAATGGTTGCTACACCTGAGCCCATTGTGGCTGCCACTGTGCCAATCCAACATGTTGGGAGTCTTCCTCTTTTTCTCTGACCCTCTACTTTACTAAACATGGTATCCTTCTCTAATGACTGGTCCTTTCTGGGAATATGTCCAAAGTATAAGAAACGAAGTTTGGCCATCCTGGCTTCCAAGGAGCACTCTGACTGCACTTCTTCCAACACAGATCTGTTTGTTCCTTTGGCAGTCCATGGTGCTTCCAATATTGTCCTTCAAAACCATAACTCAAAAACATAAATTCTTCTATGGTCTTCCTTATTCATTGTCCAGCTTTCACATGCATATGAGGTTATTGAAAATACCATGGCTTGGGTCAGGCACACCTTAGTCCTCAAGATGACGTCTTTGCTCTTCAACACTTTAAAGAGATCTTATGCAGAAGAATTGCCTCAGTCTTCTATTAGAAAAGTCTGTTGTCCAAGAATAGGGAAGCACATTGGCAAAGCTAACAATGCAATAGTAATAAGACTTGCTAACATTTGGAGAGCATCTTCTATGTGTCACTCTATGTGCATCTCCCGAGCAACTAGGATCACTCCTGTTTTATGCAGGCAATAGCTTTGCTAAATGATTGAATGATAATGTAGAATTTGAAAGGCTTTTGTAACTGTGGTTCAAATTGCTAACTTGCAGATGTATGAGTTTGAGACTGATAGGAAAAGTGGCTGTCAAAGTTTTCTAATTTTTTTATATATAATCTGTAACATGCTGTTGTCCCCAGTGAGCACGTTCTGAATTATGAACAATCTGAAATACTCTGACACAGCAGCCATGAGTAACTACAGCAGAGAAAAAATGATAGTTTGTTGCAAGCAGCCTTGACTCAGGACGCCATGCTCTGCTGGATTCTGCCGGGCTCTGCCGGACTGCCCATTGGTCTCAGTGTTGATGGAGAAGATTTCCTTGAATAAATTTCCTCTAGTCCTCAGAGAAGCAGTAAGAAGGTGCAGTGAATTCTGAAGTGAGCGTGGCGAAAACGCTTGCTGAGGTAATGATGAATCACAGCCTCGGGTTTCAGGTTCCTGAAGATCCTGGCACAGACACAGCAGCTTGAGACAAAGCTGGATGAGATCCCAGACTCTAACCTGGACCCTTTTTCTCTAAACATCTCACTTCAGGTGTGGAGAAATGATGATTGACTTGTTTTCTTCAAGGGAAGAATATGGTATTCACCCACGTAATGATTGCCCTCAGAAAGTAGCCAGGAACTTTTTTGCTGGCATGGGAAAGCAGTCAATACGCTAGGTTCTGCTTTGCATCAAATTATATCTGGCTCTTTAAAAAATTTAAATAAATGACCAATTATACTTCATCATTTAAATTTTTTTTTTTTGCTCTTTGAAAGGCACTGTTTAGAGAATGAAAAGCCACAGACTGGGAAAATATATTTGCAAATTGGTGGTGGTGATGGTGGTGTGCGGTGGAGTTGGTTTTGACTCATAGCAACCCTGTGCAGGGTTTCCAAGGCTGCAAATCATCAAGGGAGCAGAAAGCCTCATCTTTCTACCATGGAACAGCTGGTAGTTTCAAACTGCTGATCTTGAGGTTTGCATCCTGACTCATAGCCACTATGCCCAAATTTGCAAATTATATACCTAATAAAGAATTGTAATCCAGAATATACAAAGAACATTTAAAACTCAATATTAAGAAAATAAGTAACTCAATAAAATATGGGTAAAAGATTTCAATAGACACTTTAACAAAGATGATGTATGGATAGTAAATAAGAATGTGACAAGAACTTCAAAACTATTAATTGAGGAAAACTAATTTAAAAATTGCAATGAGATTGTGGTTGTTGGTGTTAGGTGCCTTTGAGTCTGTACTGAATCATAGTGACCCTATGCACAACAGAATGAAATACTGCCCTGTCCTGGCCCAACCTCACAATTGTTGCTATATCTGAGCCCACTGCTACTGCTACTGTGCCAATCCATCTCATTGGGGGGCTTCCTCTTTTTCTCAGGTCCTCCACTTTACCAAATTTGATACCCTTCTCCAGTGACTGATCCCTCCTGATTGTCTGAAGTATGAGGGACGAAGTCTGACCATCTTGGCTTCAAAGGAACACTCTGGCTGCACTTCTTCCAACACAGATCTGTTCTTTTGGCAGTCCATGGTATTTTCAATATTCTCCTCCAACACCATAACCCAAATGCATCTATGAGCTTCCTTATTCACTGTCCAAATTTCACATGCATATGAGGCTATTGAAAATTCCATCGCTTGGGTCAGGCATACCTTAATCCTCAAACTGACTTCTTTGCTCTTCAACACTTTAAAGAGGTCTTGTGCAGCAGATTTGCCAAATGAGATATCACTACACATGCATTAGAATGGTTGACATAAAATAGACTGGCCATACCAAGTATTGGCAAGGATACCAAGGGTAGAAAAAATGGAACTCTTACACACTGCTGGAGGTGACATAAAATATAACCAGTTTGGAAAATAGTTGGATAGTTATTTAAAAGTTATACATAAATCTACTAGATGATACAGCCATTTCACTTTTAAGTATTTACTTGAAAGTAATGAAAGTCTATGTCCCTACAAACACATATATAAATGTTCAGAGCAGCTTTATTTGCAGTTGCCTTATACTGGAAACAATCCAATTGCTCATAATTAAATGGATGACCTACTAGTGGTATCTCTATACAATGGAATACTATTTAGACGCTAAATGAACTGTTTTTATATCCAACAACATGGATGAATCTCAAAATATTTATACCAAATGAAAGGTGCCAGATTAAAGAAAGAATACATAATCTATGATTTCATTTATATAAAGTTCTAGATAATGCAAACTAATCTAGAGTAATAGAATTCAGATTAATGGTTGCCACAGATGGGAGGATAGGATAAGAGTTCATAAAGGTACACAAAGAATCTTTAGGGGTGATAAAAATACATTTATTATTTTGATTGTGGCTATGATTTCACAGTTGCATATATATGATACTTTGGGTATCTCTAAAACATTTAAAGATGCAATTGATTTTGTTCCATTTTCATAATAAAATAATTATATATATCTCCATTTAAGGTGAGTGATATCTGCTAGGCAAAACAAAAATTTAATCATGCTTAGAAGAAAATTTTAATTAAAACATATCTACATGGAAATAAAGGAGCTCTGGTAGCGTAGTGCTTATGAATGGGGCTGTGAACCTTAAGGTCAGCAGTTCAAAACTACCAGCTGTTCCATGGGAGAAAGATGAGGCTTTCTGCTCCCATAAAGATTTACAGTCTCAGAAACCCTGTACAGGGTAGGGTCGCTATGAGTCAGGACTGACTCCATGGCACAAAGCCATCACCACCACCACATGGAAATAAGGTTAAGTTATATAGCACAATTTCAGGCTCAAAGATGGAAAACAGGAAAATGTAGGTTCAAGAAGCTGAAACCTTGGCTTTCACTGCCACTTTGTTAGTATGTCTAGTTGTAGCCATGCATTTTCATTATGTTAATGAATTGTTGAGTTGAATTTTAAGTCTTCAAACTAAAACAGCCAGCACTGGGAGCTATGTGGAGCCCAATTATAAATGAATTGAATTGTAATTGTAAATTGCTGAATATAGTAATTATTGTGGCAGATGTACAGTAATTAGTTTGTAGCATTACAAGTTTTATTTTGTGATTTTTGTAGTACCTTCCAAAAGAGGAGCAGTATCTGTGGATGGGCAAAATTTGGCATTGGGAAAACAGACAGAAAAGCAGATACATTTATGATTCTAGTTTGTGTTTTGGTGGGTGAGACATTACAACAGACTTAGACTTTGCAGTGACTTTAGGACTTATTTCCCTCCAGAAAGTCACAGCTTTCAGGTTGGTAACAGATTGTAGGCTTAAGAATAAGAGAGTAGAGAGTGTACGGTAGTGGAAATGCTAGATGATAAAACTGGGCAATGAAATGTATGATTTTTGAGTGGAATGTCAATACATAAAAGAACAATACTACTGATTTGCTGGTAATATACAACTTATAAGTTATAATAACCAAGAAGCAAATCTTTAAATCAAATCCTCCCAGAGTAGTCATAGTCCTAAGGCATAGAATATGGGATAGTGCTAAGAAGAGAGATTTGGAAATTTACCAGGATGGGTTGAAATCCCACCTTCAACTTATACCAATTGTATAATGATTAGCAAGGTGCTCAGTTTCCTAAACTATAAAATGGAAATAAAAAAAAGTAATGGAGACAGTAGAAACTGTGAAGTAACTTCATAAGGTAATCGTTGAGTGTCGAGTTGTTTCCGACCCATAGCGACCCTGTATTGTGTTTCTGGTGAGAATGAACTGTCGACCTTGCGGTTCCAACTGATTTCTGCAGTCCAGTGCATTAACCCACAGTGCCACACCAGGACTCCTCATAAGGTGATAGAGTAGAAATAATGAATGTGACGGACCTAGTCCACTAAAGTTCATTTTGTTGCTGCTGAGGGCAACATTTTCAATAAAACATAATTTTGGTAACAATTAGAGACATTCTGTATAAAGTGCCTAACCAAATACTTTGCAGATAGAACATTGTTGTTGTTGTTGTTAGGTGCCGTTGAGTCTGTACTGACTTGTCGTGTCCCAACACACAACAGAACGAAACACTGCTTGGTCCTTCAAAAAAAAATTCACAATCTTGCTAAGTTTGAGCCCATTGCTGTTGCAACTGTGCCAATACATCTCATTGGGAGTCTTCCTCTTTTTGTCTAACCCTCCACTTCACTAAACATGATATCCTTCTCCAGGCACTGGTCCCTCCTGATAATATGTACAAAGTTTTAGAGAGAAGTCTGGCCAAACTGGCTTCCAAGGAGCATTGTTTCAGTACTTCTTTCAACACAGATTTGTTTGTTCTTTTGGAAGTCCATAGTACTTTCAATTTTCTCCTCCAACACCATAACTCAAATGCAACCATTCTCCTGTGGTCTTCCTTATTCACTGTTGAACTTTCACAGGCATATGTTATTGAAAATACCAAGTTGCTTGGATCTGACATCTTTGCTCTTCAACACTTTATAGAGGTCTTGTATAGCAGATTTGCTAATGCAGTACGTCATTTGATTTCTTGTCTGCTGTTTTCATGAACGTTGAT
>NW_006408592.1:201605-202654 GCF_000296735.1 Chrysochloris asiatica | reverse complement strand
ATACATAATATAATATATAGTATAACAAAATGATCTAATCTAATCTAATCACTTCCATGCTATGATCTGATAAAATCAACTAACCAGTTTTCTTGGAGGTGCAGCCTTCCTCCTGTATATAAAAGAATGTTTCAGTTAGGCACACTTTCTTGTGACTTTACACTTTTCTTGTTGCCTGCAGAAATCTTAAGCCTGCCACCTGAGCTCTGGATTTGGGACATGCCAGCTCATATAATTGCATGAGTCATTTCCTTGAAGTAAATCTCTCTTTCTCTATTTATGTATATGCTCACTGTATTCACTCCTCTCAAGAACCCAGACTATGGAAATATGTTTATTTTCTTTTCTCGTAATCAGTATTGAAGATTACATAAGATAGCAGAGAGGAGTCCCTCATACTTTCTCACCTACATTTATCTTCCCAAATAGCTGCCAATCAACAGCCCCATTAATATTAGACCCGGGTTTGATGTGGTGACACTAGTTAGTTGCTCCTCCATAATAGGTTAACATCTCCTCCTACTCTGGTATGCCATGACTGAGGTGGCTGTCTAGTGTTAGGGAACAATCATTGCATCTGAAGTTCAGCAGTCTGAATTCTAGTGCTGTACCTCATGCTTCTCATTCACCATAGATTTTTCAGTCACAAAAGACAAAATCATCTGTGCTTCACAGAATTGTGAGGATTGCAGGAGACAATGGTTGGAGGAAAAAAGGTTAGGGATTTATGTTGTTGTTGTTGGTAGGTGCCATTGAGTCCCAACTCATGTACAACAGAACAAAGCACTGCCCGATCCTGGGCCAATCTCACAATTTTTGCTACATTTGAACCCATTGATGCTGCCACTGTGCCAATCCATCTTGTTGGGGTCTTCCTCTTTTACTATGACCAAACATGATATCCTTCTCCAGTGACTGGTCCATCCTGACCTTATGTCTGAAATATGAAAGACGAAATCTGGCTATCCTGGCTTCCAAGGAGCATTCTGGCTGTATTTCTTCCAATATAGACCTATTTGTTCTTTTGGCAGCCCATGGTCCTTTGGATG
>NW_006408592.1:195894-199002 GCF_000296735.1 Chrysochloris asiatica | reverse complement strand
CTTTTCTTCATTTATTTTGATGTTATTTATTGGTCCAGTGGTGAGGATTTTTGTTTTCTTTATATTGAGATGAAACCCATAACAAAGGCTGTGATCTTTGATCTTATCAGTAAGTATTTTAAGTCCTATTTGCTTTCAGCAAGCAAAGTTGTATCATCTACATATCACAGGTTGTTAATGAATCTTCCTCCAATCCTAATGCCACATTTTTCTTCATATAATCCAGCTTCTCAGATTATTTGCTCAGCATACAGATTGAATAGGTATGAAGAAAGAATACAACCCTGGCACAAACTTTTCCTAATTTTAAACCGTTTGGTGTTACCTTGTTCAATTCAAATGCTTCTTCATCTATGTACAGGTTCCTCATGAGCACAATGAAGTATCTTGGAATACTCATTCTCCACAATGTCCATAGCTTGTAATGATTCACACAATTGAAAGCCTTTGAGCAGTCAATGAAGTACAGGTAAACATCTTTCTGGTATTCTCTGCTTTCAGCCAAGATCCATCTGATGTCAGCAATGATATCCCTTGTTCCACTTTTTCTTCTGGATCAGGCTTGAACCTCTGGTCATTCTCTGTCAATGTATGGTTGCAGCCATTTTTGTGTTATCGTTAACATTTTTACTTGCATGTGATATTAATGATATTGTCCAGTGAGTTCCACCTTCTGTTGGGTCACCTCTCTTTGGAATGGGCCCAGGATGGATCTCTTCTATTCAGTTGGCCAGGAGTTGTCTTCTTAAATTCTTGGCATAGATAAATGAATGCCTCCAGTACTGCATCCGTTTATTGAAAGATTTCAAATTTTAATTCCATTAATTACTAGTACCTTGTTCTTTATCAATGCCTTCAATGTATCTTGGACTTCTACCTTTAGTATCATGGGTTCTTGATCATATTCTACCTCTTGAAATGGTTGAACATTGACTATTTCTTTTTGGTACAGTGACTCTGTATATTCCTTCCATCTTCTTTTGATGTTTTCTGCATTGTTTAATATTTTTCCCTCAATTCAAGTTGAAGCTTGAATTGTTTCTTAAGTTCCTCAGCTTGCGAAATGCTGAGCGTGCTCTTTCCTTTTGGTTTTTGAACTCCAGGTCTTTGTACATTTCATGATAATATTTGGCTTTGTCTTCTTGAGCTGCCCTTTGAAATTTCTATTCAGCTCTTTTACCTCCTTATTTCTTCCATTTACATTAAGATCTCTATGCTGGAGAGCAAGTTTCAGAGTCTTTTCTGACATCCATTTTGTGTTTTTTCTTCCGTATTTTCTTCTTAATGACCTTTTGCTTTCTTCCTGTATGATGTTCTTGATGTCATCCCTGGACTCTTCTGGTCTTCAGTCTTTAGTGTCTAATGAATCAAATGTATTCTTCAGAGCATCTCTAAATGCAGGTGGGACATGTTCAATGTCATATTTTGTCTTTTTTGAACTTGTTTTAATTTTCTTCAGCTTCAGCCTGAACTTGCATATGAGCAATTGAGGTCTGTTCCACAGTCTGCCACTGGCCTTGTTTTAGATGATATGGAGCTTTTCCACCATATCTTTCCACAGATGTAGTCAATTTGATTCCTGCATAGTCCATCTGCTAAAGTCCATGTGTAAAGTTATGTTGTTTAAAAAGATATTTGCAATGAAAAAGTCATTGGTCTTGCAAAATTCTATCACATGATCTCCAGCATCATTTCTATCATCAAGGCCATATTTTCCAACTACTGATTCTCCCTCTTTGTTTTCAACGTTTGCATTCCTATCAATAGTAATTATCAAAACATCTTGATTGTATGTTTGATCAGTTCCAGACTAAAGAAGTTGATAGAATTTTTCAGTTTCATCATCATGGGCTTTAGTGGTTGGTGCATAAATTTGAATAATAGTGGTTTTAACTGGTCTTCCTTATACTTCAAGACAGATCTTGATATGTCTTTTTTGATGATAAATGTGATACCATTCTTCTTCAATTTGTCATTGCTGACATAGTAGACCATGTGATTGTCAGGTACAAAATGGCCAGTATCAGTCCATTTCAGCTCATTAATGCCTAGGATATTAGTATTTATGTGTTCTGTTTCATTTTTTACTATCTCCAATATTCCTAGATGCATACTTCATACATTCCATGTTCTGACTATTAAATGATGTTTACAGCTATTTCTCTTCATTTTAAGTTTTGCCTGATCAACAAATGAAGATCCCTAAATCTTTACTCCATTTGCATCATCACGGTGAACTCCACTTTAAGGAGTCAACTCTTTCTCGGTTGTATTTTGCATGAATTTCAGTCATAGAGGCTCATCTTCTGGAACTATATCTGACAATATTCTAGTGCTCTTTATCATGTTTCAATATTCTATTCTGGTGCTGACAGTGTTCCATTGTTATTCAAAAGGTTTTCTGAAACTAATATTCGGAAGTAGTCTGTCTCTCCTTCTTCCTAATCTGTCTTCCATCTGGAAGCTCAACTGAACCTATCCACTGAGGGTGACCCTGCTGGTATTTAAAATACCCATGGCATAACTTTCAGAATCACAGCAACATGCAAGCCAACACAGTATGACAAACTGACAAATGAGTGATGGAGATAGCACATTATAGGTTCTCAATAAATGAAGTACAGCCAGATGCTTCTTAGATATGAGGATGATGAGACTTTGGCTAGCTTAATTTGGACATGTCGTCTGGAAAGATCTTTCACTAGAAAAAGGCATCATGTTTGGCAAAATAGCAGTGCAGTGAATATGGGGACTGAACACAGTGACTGCATCAGTGTGGCCAAACATATTAACTATCAGACTGGGCAATGTTTTATTCTGTTCCACAGAAAATTGCTGTGGATAAATCTGAATTGATGGTAACTAACACCAACAAAAACGACATATTATTAATGAAGCTTCAGGGAGGACTTTGAAGTAGCAGTCAGAAGATCTGGTCTAGCTGCAGTTCTATCATCAAATAACTGTGTGCTCCTAGATAGTTCACTTATTGGTTTTCCTTTCTGAACTAATGACTACAAATGCTCCTTCTACATTTGCAATTTTGTAGCTTGATTCCTTTTCATTATTAACTATCTCATTGTTGTTGTTGTTGTTGTCAGGTGCCAT
>NW_006408592.1:193398-194519 GCF_000296735.1 Chrysochloris asiatica | reverse complement strand
CAGCAGACCATCTGTATCATTTCAAAAGGAAACAATTAATCTTGTTTGTGTCTTAATTGAAGAGGATCAATGATTCACAACAGAAACAATAGCCAACATAACACACATCTCACTCAACTGGTTTAGTTTATACAATTCTGATTGGAAAATTTAAGTTGAGCAAACTTTCTTCTTGAAGGATGTCAAAACCATTGCTCCTAGATCAATCACTGCAGACAAGAGCAGAACTTTCAATGGAAATTTTAAGCAAGTGGGATCAAGACTCTGTAGCATTTGTTGGAAGAATTGTAAGAGCAGATAAAAACATGGCTTTACCAATATGATACTGAAGACAAAAGTACAATCAAAGAAAGTAGTGGCTCCCAAGAGGTGGCACTGGTCCATTCAAAGAAAAAATGAAGTACTCAAGAGCAAAAAGATATGGTAACAGTTTTGTTTTTTTTTTTGGATACTCAAGGCTTTTGCTTGTTGCTGTTGTGCCATTGAGTTGGTTCCAAGTCATAGGATCCCTAGATAGGATTTCCAGGTAGCAGTTAGTGGGTTTGAATGCTGATTTTGTCATTAGCAGTCCAGTGCTTAACCTACAGCACCACATCAGTACTAGGCCAATTGTCTTAGGAACCCCATAAATAAGGGATGAAGAAAAAGGATTTTTCTCTGTTTAGAAAGGGCAAAGACTGGTATGGTGTACTGGGTTGCTAACTTAAATACTGGAGGTTTGCATCCACTCAAAGGCACCTTGAAAGAAAAACAAAACAATTGTCATTCAGTCATTTCTGACTCATGGCAATCTTCTTTGTGTATGAGTACAACTATGTTCTATAGGGTTTTCTTTGGCTGCTTTTTCCAAAGTGATAAACAAACAAACAAACAAAAAAACTGAAAGGAAGAACTCAGCATTTTTCAAGCTGAAAGAACTGAAGAAAAAACTCAAGTCTTGACCTGCAATATTGAAGGACTCTAGGAGTCCTAGTGTGCTGCTGTGGGTTAATGTGCCAGACTGCAAAGCCATTTGAGCTGCAAGATTGGTGGTTCAAGCTTACCAGCTGCTCCTTGGAAACCCTATACAGGGTCACTATGGATCAGAACCAACTTGATGGCACTTAACAACAACAACAACA
>NW_006408592.1:177987-192698 GCF_000296735.1 Chrysochloris asiatica | reverse complement strand
ACGTAAATGAATAGGCAATCATTAGAATAAAACAAGAGGGTACTGAGTGGTCTAAAATTAGGAAAAGTGTGTGCCAGAGTTGAATCCTTTCACCAGATATATTCAATCTGTATGCTGAGAGAATAATCTGAGAAGCTGGATTATATGAAGAAGAATATGGCATCAAGATTGGAGGAAGACTCATTAACAATCTGTGACATGAAGATGATGCAAACTTGCTTGCTGTAAGCAAAGAGGACTTAAAATACTGGTGAAGATCAAAGGCCACAGCCTTCAGTATGGATTGCATCTCAGTGTAAAGAAAAAAAAATCCTCACCACTGGACCAATAAGTACCATCATGATAAATGAATAAAAGATTGAAGTTGTCAAAGGCTTCATTTTTCTTGGAACTACAATTAACTCTCATGAAAGCAGTAGTCAAGAAATCAAATCTACTGCACAAGTTCTTTTTCAAATATTAAAATAAAGATATTAGTTGAGGACTAAGGTGTGTCTGACTCAAGTCATGGTATTTTCATTTGCCTCATAAGCATGCAAAAGTTGCACATGGAATAAAGAAAACTGTAGAAGATTTGATGCATTTAAGTTATGGAGTTGGAGATGAATATTGAAAGTACCGTGGACTGCCAGAAGAACAAACAAATCTGTGTTATAAGAAGTACATCCAGAATGCTTTGAAGATGCTAGGATGGGCAATACTTTGTGTGTTATACTATGGATATGTTATCAGGAAAGACCTGTTCCTGGAGAAGGTCATCATGCTTATTAAAGTGGAGGGTCAGAAAAAAAAAAGAACATCTCCCAACAAGATGAATTTGTGTAATAGCTGCAGCTGGACTCAAACATAACAACAATTGTGATTATGGTGCAGGATTGGGCAATGTTTCATTCCATTGTGCATAAGGTGGTTATGGGTCAGAGCCAGTTTGATGGCAGAATGAAAAAAAAATCTGCGTTGGAAGAAGAACAGCCAGAATGCTTCATAGAAGCAAGACTGGTGAGATATTGTCACTCATACTTCGGAAATGTTTTGTCAGCATGGAGCAGTCTCTGGAACAGAACATCATGCTTTGTAAAGTCGGGGGTCAGTGAGAAAGAGGAAGACTCTTAAAGTGATGGATTTGTATAGTGGTGACAACAATGGACTCAGATATAACAACAATTGTGAAGATGATGCAGGATTAGGCAGTGTTTCATTCAGTCAGAACCCATGGTACCTAACAACAACAACATACTCGGCAATGCATATGCTGTTTACAAAGAAACATGGGTATTGTTATTAATAATTTTCTTCTAGCCTTTTTCAGTTAATAATAGCCCATGGATGTTCTGCACATCAAACCATACAGATATTCCTCTCAATATTTTTACCACTTATACATATCTCATAATAGGAATGAACCACAATTTTTTTTAGTTGTTCCCTTTTTAATAGACATTTACCTCTGCATTTAACATAGGCATCAGCTACTGGGATGCTAGTCATGGCACAAATTAAGTCGGCTGGTGATTGAAAATTGAATCCACTTCAAATACCTATTTTAAAACCCTTGCTTAAATTCACTGTTTAAAATGCTTGTCCGCATTATAATACCAGTGGTAGCAAAGATGAGGGGAACTGATCACTCCCAGATTCGGTTGTGGAAAATTAATGCGTCCTTGCTAGGAAGGAATTTAGTAATATGTATCAAGAATTTAAAAATGATTCATCTCCTTTAATCCAGTAATTTCATTTCCAGGATTTGATCCTAAAGTCTTAGAAAATGCTATGCATGAGGATTTCTGTCTTTGGATATTTAATGTTATTGTTGTTAAGTGCCATTGAGTCGGTTCTGACTCATAGTGACCCTGTATAAGGTTTCCGAAGGGCAGCTTGTGGGATTGAACTGCCACCTTACAGTTCAAATCGACCTTGTAGTCTACTCTTATCTTACAGTGTCACACCAGGACACCATGGCTATTTAATAGTCTTATTTATAATAGAAACAAATATTGAACAACAGGGCTTAAATAAAATATGACACATTAATATGACTGAATGGTAGTTTACAGCCAGTATAACACTTTCAGATCATACTAATTACACAGCAAAAAATTGCTTACTGTATAATCTCAAATTGGAAAAAAAGAAGCTGATACAGTATCATCTTATGAAATTAAAAGAATCATATTCTTTTTTTTTTAAGTTTTTATTGTGAATTAAGTGATTACATGGGAGAACATTAGCTTTACATTCATCCTATCATATTTCATTGCAATGAAGAATCATATTATTTAAAATTTTTAGAACAGTTTTAGGTTTATAAGAAAAAATGCACAGAAAGTAAAGATAGTTCCCATATGCCAGTCTGCACCCTCTGTGCCACATTATTAGCATCTTGTATGTGTGTAATACGTTTGTTACATTGAAGAAACAATACTGATAGGCTATTACTAAGTAAACCCATAGTTTACATTAGTGTTTACTTTTTGTATTGCATAGTTTCTGTCATGAACATTTTTCTTTATATTTTCTGTATTTTTAAGCTTTCCATAAGAAACATACATTTATTTTTACATAAAGAATAAACAGCACTATAATAATTTGTTCTAATGCTTCTATTATATACTTGATAATGGAAGAGATACAAGATGTGTTTGAGAAATATGTCTGTAGTTCTTTCCTGCCAACAGAAGCTTGGGTATCTAAAAGAAATAGTCAAACATGAGAAGTAATATTTTGTTTCAGTTTTCGTGGTGAGCTATGGAGTCCTGGTGTGGCACTGTAGGATAAATACTGGACTGCTAACTGCAAGGTTGGTGGTTCAAACCTACTAGCCACTCCTCACTAACCCTAAACAGGGTTGCCACGAGTCAGAATTTATTCACTCGTTCTTAGCAACAATGACCTGGCAGCAGCTATGCTATGTATCCTTGGGGAAGGGAGTTCTTATTTATGATGAGAGGGGATGTAACTATTAGAAGACTGTAATGTATATAATAGTACTTGCTGAACTAGGATGTCTCAAACATTTTCACATGCAAAGGATAACTTCCTCTTACTCCCTGATAGCATTGTCTAAGACAGGACAAAGCCCGAGTCAACCACTTTGAAGAATGTATAATGAATTTGCACTGTAGGTGATATCATAGTTTGTAAACTTAAAAATTTTGAGATTTAAATGCAAATATGACAGAAAAGGAGTCCAGGTTTGGTGCTGTAGAATAATCACTGGACCACTCATCACAAGGTTAGCAGTACCGACCCCCAGCTCCCCTCCTTGGAAACCCTATACAGGGTCGCTATATAAGTCTGAACTAACTCAACAGCACTAAGCAAACAGCAACAACAATGACATAAAATTGTTCTACTCTTTGGAGTTATAGTGAAAGAAAGGCAAAAATGTTCAGAATCGTAACAGTTAAGAAGCAGTAAGAGAGGTATCAATTTTTATATAAAGGTTATTTTATTTTGAGAAAGAAATTCAAATATATTTCATGATAATTTTTGTTACCATCATTTTTTAGTATAAAAATCATTACAAACAAAACCACTAATAGTTTAAGTCTATTTGTTTGCATTGCAATCAAGACAGCTACTTGATAGCCACATGCTTGTATATCAATCAGTGCCACCTGTTATGGTAATAATAATTTTTAAAAAGTCTTCATAAATTGAATAAGCATAACTAACTAACTTAAATGTTTGCAAGTTTTCAGTATGTAATTGATTTTACCAGCCAATCACGTGTAAGATTGGTGATTGTCGTGTGGCACTGTAGGATAAGCACTGGACTGCAACTGTTTTCCAATTTCCAACTCCTTACCCAATGGTCTTATGTATCCTAACTTCATTCCCACCGCCCCATTACATTTCTGCCTTAAATTTATTTTCCTACTCTTCCTCTTCTTCCCTTTCATTTAAATTCCTTTCTTCAACCAAACTTATGATTATAGTAGAGATTGAAAATCATAAAACCTCAGTTTTGGGGCCAAGTAATTAGTGTCCTTTCCTGACATTTTTTGAGTGGGTGTGGATGGGAAGCTTTCTTCCTTTTTTAGTTAGCTACAAGGATGTATGTTTGGATTACTTATGGCTATATTTAAAGGCTTTTACAAAAATTCCCCTAAGTAATAGGAAGGAATAAGAACAAAACAGATAAAACTTGGTGTGGCGCTGTAGGATAAGCACAGATTGCAAGGTTGATTTAAACCGCAAGGTGGCAGTTCAAACCCATCAGCTGCTCCTCAGAAACCCTATACAGGGTCGCTATGACTCAGAACTGACTTGAAATCACTTAGCAATAAGAGAGAGCCAAAGCAAAATACATATACAGAAAAATATGGTGTGTGTATGTGAGAGAGAGAGAGACGGAGAAAGAAACGGAATTAAAGTTGAATCTAGCTATTTGGGAAATCAAATACCTTTCTAGTTTCTTCAATTTTATTGTTGTTGTTATTGTTAAGTACAGTCGAGTACGTTCCAAATCACAGTGACCTTTTATAGTGTTTTCAAAGATGAAAATTTTTGTGGGAACAGAATGCCTCATCTTTTTCCCTCAGAGTGACTGGTGGGCTCGAACTGCCTACTTTGTGGTTCAGTGCAGTGTTTATCCTACAGAGCCACCAATTTTATTAGCTCTCCTTTCTTGCTTATTTAATTTGGATAAAATTTCTATCACTTACAATCCAAGAGTTGAGACTATATCAGTGATCATATTGAGGTTAGCAGTCAGAATCTGATATAGTAGGAGTTTTATGAAGTTATCCTTATATATATTATCTTTACTTCTTATTTAACTCTAAAGTAAATATGAATGTTTAAAGAGTGAAGCAGTAGGCACTTTGTAAAGAAATGCCAAACTTCAGTTTCTTTGAAACCATACAGCTTTGAGGAAGAGCTGGAAATGATTAGGACAGGGAGTTTGACTTATAAATAAGATATGAAAAAGGAGCAGTTATATCCTTCTACAGCAGAAAGAAAGCTATGTCTTGAAAAGGAAAGAATGACTTAATTTAGAATTCCAGACATCCCACTTTTCATCTGCTCTCAGAAACGGAAATGGGATTGAATATATTATATAGTGATAATACAGAATTTGCACTTTCAGATTCTAAGTAAGGTGAGCTTTGTGGATAAATTTGTTGCCTATCAGTTCAGATAAAGAAAGCTTCTTCCTGCTTTTTATGTATTTCTCCCTCCAGGCATGGTCCAAGGACTCAATAGTGTTTCCTTGTACTTTGCTCCACAAATACCTTTCAAGTTTTTTTTTTTTTTTTTATCTTTCTTAACATCACGCATCTGTCAGTTTGTCATACTGTGGTGACTTGTGTATTGCTGTGATGTAGAAAGCTATGCCACTGGTATTTAAAATACCAGCAGGTCATCTATAGTGCATAGGTGTCAGCAGAGTTCCCAGACTACGACAGATTAGAAAGGAGAGGCAGACCACTTCTGAATGCATGGCCACTGAAAACCTTATGAATGTTGTTTTCGTTAAGTACCATTGAGTTGTTTCTGACACATACCCACCCTATGAAGGGTTTCCGAGGAGTAGGTGGTGGACTTAAACCACTAGCCTTATGGTTAATAGTTCAGTGCTTATCCTACATATAGTATCTGATATAGTACTGTAAGATGATCCCCTCAGGTTGGAAGGCACTCAAAATATGACTGGAGAAGAGCTGCTGCCTCAAAGTAGAGTGGACATTAATGACATGGATGGAGTACAGCTTTGGGATTCTCATTTGCTGATGGGGCGCAACTCAAAATGAGAAGAAACAGCTGCAAACACATTAATAACTGAAACATGGAAAGTATGAAATATGAAGTTAGGAAAACTGGAAGTTGTCACAAAATTAAATGAAACACATGAAATTTGATATCCTAGGTATTCGTAAGATAAATGCGACTAGTTTTGACCATTTTAAATTAGACAGTCATATGGTTTATTATGCTAGGAACAATAAACTAAAAATAATGACATCACATTCATTATCAAAAAAGAGCAATTTAATATCTATCTTGAAGTACAATGCTGTCTGTGGTAGATTAATATCTGTACGCCTATAAGGAAAACCAGTTAATATCATTATTATTCATTTTTCATACTAAAACCAGTGATGATGAAATATACCAACTTCTTCAGTCTGAAATTGATCAAACATGAAATCCAGATGCATTGACAATTATTGATGACTAGAATTAGAAAGTTGGAAACAAAGAGAAAGGAACAGTAGTTGAAAAATATAGCTTTGTTGACAGAAATGATGCTAGAAATCCTGTGATATAATTTTGCAGCAACAATGACTTATTCATTGCAAATACCCTTTCAACAACATGGACCTCACCGGATGAAATACACAGGGATCAAATAAACTATATGGGTGGGAAGAAACAATAGAGAATCTCAACATCATTAGCCAAAACAAAGTCAGGGGCTTACTGTGGAACAGATCATTGGTTGCTCATATGTAAGTTCAGGCAGAAGTTGATGAAGATGAAAACAAGTCCATGAGAGCCAAAATAATGACCTTGAGTAGCTCCCACTTGAATTTATAGACCATCTCAAGAACAGACAGACATTAATGACCAAAAACCAGAAGAGTTATGGGATGATATCAAGAACATCATTTTGAAGAAAGCACAAGGTCATTAAAAGGACAGGAAAGAGGAGAGGTGGCAAGAAGGTGGACCAAGCAGAAAGGATGTATGGACCCTCTACAACAAAGATATAGAAAACCAAATGACACAGATGCAGATGATGGTTCTGGAACCCTGAGCTCTAACACTGAAGGGATAGAGAAATGGACTAAATGCTTACTAGGAGAGAGAGCTGAGCAGACAAGACAAAACAGGGAGTCTGGTGACGTGCACCAGCAACCAGACAGGCACAGCCATCTTGAACTTTTGTGAGAAACAAGCAAGCATATTGGCATTGTAGAAACATATTTGTGACTTGCATAGACAAACGTGATTTTTCTTGTTCCTCACATTCCCTTGGTGACCAGAGGTGAGGCTAGTCCCTATCCTTGTACACTCCCAGGGAAGCTCTTGCTCTTCAGGTGGTCAGAGCTGCATGGCAGTGAATGCTGCAATTAAGGGTCCCATCAAAGGAGATGGGAGCTTTCCGCATTGACCCAATGTATGCAGACCCTGCTCCAGATCTGCAGAGTCAACTCTGGCTAGCCCTGAATTAGGCCTCATTAGGAAAAGCAGCTGAAGAGATGCATGGGAGAGGGAAACAAGTATAAAAGAGCAGTAGGTGGTGCACAGGCATACTGGTTATTGGTAAGGGGTGAATTTTTAAATTTTCTTATGCCTCTGTTTACACTCCCAGGGAGGCTCCTGCTCTCTGGGCTGTCGAGGTCACATCAGAGTGTGTGAGGAGCTAGGAGCACTGGTCCTGGCAACTGGAATCAGGTGTGGCTCATTCCAGGCCTGCAGCACTGGTTCTGGTCAGCTCTACACTAGAGGGAACTCTCATCCTTGATTCCCCACTGGGACAGAAATACCCTGATACCACAGCTGTTTTGAAGTCTGCATGAACCACTTCCAGACTGGGTGCCCAGAAGACAATATCTAGCCCTACAGGAACTCCACCTACATTGAGTGTCACCATCTCGTTCTTTATCCACCCATGACATGAGGTCCTTGTGTGGCAAGAGACCCCAGAATTTTCTCCTCTCTGGGTCCTTTCAATGTTTCTTTTTTTTTTTTTCCCCCAAATTTTTTGTCTTCCTTGCCTTTGTCTCTCTTGCTGTCTCTCCTTTCTATCTCCCATTTAATTTTTTCCCCTTTTACTGCTTGTTTTTCCCAACTTGTGCTGCTGCTTTTTTTAGTTACTTATCTGTACCTTTTAATTTTGTTTTGTGTTTATTACTCTCTGGTCTCTTTTCCTTTTACTTACTCCTCTCCCTAATTATGTTTAGGTCTTTTTCTTTCTTTTAGTTTTCTCACTTTTATTATTCTCTTTTTTTCATTATTCTTTTTTCCCTCTCTCTGGTTTCGTTATTCTTTTTCTAGCTGGTTCCTGTCCCCCACCCCCTTTATTATTTTCTTTTTTTGCAGTTATTTGCTGGTTTGTATTTGTTTTCCTTCTCTCTTGTGTGTGTGTTTTCTCTTCTTACCTCACCCGTCATTAGACATCAATGGCATCCATAACAGTCCAGCCACCACCATGCCCTCTACAACCCCACACATTGGAACTGAGCAAATACCAGCTGCTATCCCTGTACAGGGTCGCTATGGGTCGGACCCGACTCGATGGCACTTAACAACAACAACAACATACACTGCAACAACGATAACAACCAAATCCATCCTAAACTGAACAGCACAAACAGAGATCAGAGAATGCTGCACAAGCTCATCTCCTGATCAGACACAACGGGAGGCAGTTGGTAAATGCCTAAGACTACCCCCATGTATAATAACCAATTTAATACAAATATAACAGCATCATGATGTCTAGAAATCAGCAGACAATTTCTGTTTACATTAAGAAAAAAGACAGAGTCGCTAAAACAAGTGATGAAGAGGCTGAGCTAGAAAGAATTTTGAGGGAAAAAAGGCATTGGAATTACTTGAAAAAGAATTAAAGAGAATGATATTTAAGTACCTCTAGAGGTAGTCACTAATTGGGCTGTGAACCTTAAGGCCAGCAGTTCGAAACTACCAGCTGCTCTGCGGGAGAAAGGTGAGGCGTTCTGCTCCTGTAAAGCTTTACAGCCTCAGAAACCCTGTACAGGGTCTCTATGGGTTGGAACCGACTCGATGGCACTTAACAACAACAACAACAACAACAGATGATTAAAAGAAAGTTCAAGGAAAACAAGGAAGAATTTTGGAAAGCACTACAGGAATAATTAAGCATAATTGATATAGGACCAGAAAAAATACAAAACCTGCAAATAGAAATTCAGAAGATTAATACTAAGATTTCTGAAGTAGACAATACATTGAAAGGGCAAAGGAATAGATTTGAAGCCATAGAAGCCTGAATTAATGAGCTTGAAGAAAAATCTGCCAATGCTAGTAAGCTAGAAGAACAATCAGAAAAAAGAATGAAAAAATCTGAGAAAACCTAAGATCCATGTAGAACAACATGAAGAGGAATGACTTATGGGTGATTGGAATTCCAGAATAGGAAGAGACAAAGAAAAGTACAGAAAAGGTTACTGAAGAGTTGTTGGAAGAAAATTTCCCAAACATCATGAAAGATGAGAAGATAACCATAGAAGAAGCTGAGTGAACTGCAAACAGGTTAGACCCAAAAAGAAAATCAAAAAGACATATCATAATTAAACTCTCCAAAATCAAAGACTAGGAAAGAATCCTGAGAGCAACCTGGGAGAAATTAAAAGTTATCTCTAAAGGTGAATCAAGCTCTGATTTCTCAGCAGAAATAATAAACACAAGAAAGCACAGGGAGACATATACAAAGTACTGAAAACAAAAAAAATTGCCAGACAAGAATCATATACCCAGAAAAGCTGTCTTTATAGTACAACAGTGAAATTAGACCATTTCCAGATAAACAGAAATGAAAGGAATTTGTAAAACCAGATGAACTTTACAAAAATACTAATAGTAATCCTTTGGACTGAGAATGAACAACAGCAGACAACAGCCTTATATTGATATACATGGCAATACCACCCAAGATTCAATCCAATATAGAAGTATCCAAAGTAAAATACTTGTCTATCAGTTTGTCACACTGTAGGGGCTTGCATGTTGCTGTGATGCTGGAAGCTATGCCACAAGTATTTTTAATGCAATCAGGGTCACCCAGGACAGATTTTAGCTGAGTTTCCAGATTAAGACAGACTTGGAAGAAGGAGAGCCAGACTACTTTCAAATGTTTAACTACTGAAAACCTTATGAATAGTAGTGAAATATTGTCAGATAGAACCAAAATATTAAATATTGAAGCATGATGACTAGCACCAGAATAATGTCAGATATACTGCCAGAAAATGAACCCCTCAGGTTTGCAGTCACTCAACATACGACTGGGGAACAGCGGTCTCATTAAAGTAGAGTTGACTGTTATGAAGGAATGGTGTAAAGTTTTTTGGAAATTCATTTGTTAATGGGGCACAACTTAAAATGAGAAATAGCTGCAAACATTCATTTATAATTGGAACATGTAATGCATAAAGTATGAATCTAGGAAAATTGGAAGTTGTCAAAAATGAAATGGGATGTATAAACATTGACATCCTAGGCTTTAGTGAAATAATGCTGAAGATAGCATGATAGAATTTTGCAAAAACCAATGAATTTTTAATTACAAATACCTTTTTTAAAACAACATAAAAGACGACTATACACATGGACTTCACCAGATGGAATACACAGAAATCAAATTGACTATATCTGTGGAAAGAAATGGTGGGAAAGCTCCATATCATCAGCCAAAACAAGGCCAGGGCATACTGTGGAACAGAGCTTCAAATGCTCAAATGTAAGTTCAGGTTGAAACTGACGAAAATTAAAACAAGTACACGAGAGCCAAAATATGACCTTGAACATATCCAACTTGAATTTAGAGATCATTTTAAGATCAGATTTGATACATTAGACAATAAAGATTGAAGACCAGAAGAGTTGTGGGTTGACATTAAGAACATCAAACAGGAAGAAAGAAAAAGTTCATTAAGAAGATAAGGAAGAAAGAAAAGTAAAATAAGGTTGTTAGGAGAGACTCTGAAACTTTTCCTCCATCATAGAGATGCTAAAGCAAATGACAGAAATGAGGAGGTAAAAGAGCTGAATAAAAAATTTCAAAGGTCAGCTCAAGAAGACAAAGTCAAATACTATAGTGAAATGTGCAAAGATCTGGAGTTAGAAAACAAACAGGGAAGGAAACACAGAATTTCTCATGTTGAAATTACTGAGGATATAATTCAATCCTTGACATGCAATATTAAAGAATTCAATGGGCAAAGTATTCATGCAGAAAGCATGAAAAGAAGATGGAAGGAATACACAGAATCACTACACCAAAAAGAAATGGTCAACATTCAATCACTTCAAGATGTAGCATATGATCAAGAGCCAATGGTAATGAAGCAAGAAATACAATGTGCAATGTGCACTGATGGCATTGGCAAAGAACAAGACTCTAGGAATTTGTCGCATTCAAATTGAAATCTTTCATCAACCTGATGCTGCACTGGAGCAACTCACTCATCTATTCCAAGATATTTGTAAGACAGTTATCTGGCCAAATGATTGGAAGAAATCCATATTTGTGCCCATTTCACATAAAAGTAACCCAACAGAATGTGGAAATCATCAGACAATGTCATTAATATCATATGAAAGTAAAAATTTTCTAAATACAATACAAAAACCGCTGCAACAGTACATTGACAAGGAACTGCCAGGGGTTCAAACTGGATTCAGATGAGGAATAGAATGAGGGATATCATTGTTGAGTCAGAAGGATCTTGTCTGAAAGATGTTTCTGAAAGAATATCAGAAAGATGTTTACCTGTGCTTTATTGGCTGTTCAAAGGCTTTCGACTATGTGGATCATGACAAACTATGGACAACATTATGGAAAATGAGTGTTCTAGAACACTGAATCATGTTCATGATGAACCTGTACATAGACCAAAAGGCAGTTGTTTGAACATAGTAAGGGCACATTGAATAGTTTAAAATCAGGAAAGGTGAGTGCCAGAGTTGTATTCTTTCACCATATTTATTCAATCTGTATGCTGAGCAAATAATCCAAGAAGCTGGATTATATGAAGAAGAACATTGCATCAGGATTGGAAGAAGGCTCATTAACAACTTGTGACATGCAGATGATGCAACCTTGCTTTCTGAAAGTGAAGAGGACTTCTAATACAGACGAAGATCAAAGACCACAGCCTTCAATATGGGTTGCACCTCAATGTAAAGAAAAATTAAATTCTCACTACTGGACCAAAAATAATTTCATGATAAATGGAGAAAAGATTGAAGTTGTCAAAGACTTCATTTTGCATGGATCCACCATCAACACTCAAGGATGCAGCAGTAAAGAAACTGAATGATGTATTGCATTAGGAAAATCTGCTGTACAAGACCTCTTTAAAGTGTTTAGGCATAAACATATCAGTTTGAGGACTAATGTGCACCTGACAAAAGCCATGGTATTCAGTAGCCTCATATGTATGTGAATGTTGGATAATGAATAAGGAAAACAGTAGAAGAGTTGATGCATTTGATTTATGGTATCGGAGAAGAATATTAAAGGCAATTTAGACTGGCAAAAGAACAAACAAGTCTGTGTTGGAAGAAGTATCAGAATGCTCCTTAGAAGCCACGATGGCCAGATTTCACCTTTAATACTTTGGACATATATAATGTTAAGATAACTTTGAAAAGGGAAAAAAAGGGAAATAATACCATTTACAATAGCCACTCAAATGATGAAACACTTGGGGCAAAACCTAACCAGAGAAATGAAAGATCTATACAAAAACAAAAACAAAAACCCCTAAAAAACACTACTACAATACCAAAAAAGACTTAAAAAAATGGAAGAATATGCCATGCTCATGGATAGGAAGACTTAACATTGTGAAAATGTCAACACTTCCCAAAGCAATCTACAGCTATAATGCCATCCCAATCCAGATTTCAACACTATTCTTTAAAGACATGGAAAATAGATCACTAACAATATGGAGCTCTGGTAGCATAGTGGTTACGAATCGGGCTGCGAGCCACAAGGTCAGCAGTTTGAAACTACCAGCGGTTCCGCAGGAGAAAGATGAGGCAGTCTGCTCCCGTAAAGATTTACAGCCTCAGAAACCCTGTGTAGGGTAGCTATGAGTCGGAACCGACTCCACAGCACATAGCAACAACAATATGGAAAGGAAAGAGACCTTGGATAAGTACAGCCTTGCTTAAGAAGAAGAACAAAGTTGGAGGCCTCTCAGTTCCTGATTTCAAAATTAATTACTACACAGCCACAGTTGTCAAAATAGCCTGGTTCTGGTACAACAAAGGACTCATAGGTTAATAAAATAGAATGGAAAATCTAAAAGTAAATTCATCCACATATAGTCAGTTGATCTTTTACAAAGGGCCAAAACACATTAAATTGGGTAGAGACAGTTTCTTCAACAAATGGTATTGGCAAAAATGGAAATACATTTGCAGTAGAATGAAACAAGACTTGTATCTCACAGCATATACAAAAATAAACTCAATGTGGGTTAAAGATCTAACTTTAAAGATCATCAGGGAAAAACTAATGGGCTCTAATACATGGCATAAATACACCATCAAACATTACAAAAACCACATAAATAGTAGAAGACAAAATAGATGCCTAAGACATTCTAAAAATTAGACAGTTATGTGCATCCAAAGATTTTGCCAAAAACATAAAAGGAGTCCACAGACTTGGATAATTTTTTTTTTTTTGCAACGACATATCAGACAAGGGACTAATCTCTAAAATTTATAGAAATCTACAACATCTCTATGAGAAAAAGACAAAACTCCCAATTCAAAAATGGGCACAGACATGAACAGACATGACAACAATGAAGACATTCAGGTAGTCAACTAACATATAAAGAAATTGTCACAATCACTAGCCACTGTTGTTTAGTACTGTATAGTTGATTCTGACTTATAGCGACCCTGTATAGGGTTTCTGAGGAGTGGCTGGTAAGCTTGAACCGCAAACCTTGTGGTTCCAACCGACTTTGCAGTCCAACACATTCACTTGCAGCACCACACTAGGACCCATTAGCCATTGTTGGGTTGCTAAGTGCTGTTGAGTCGGTTCTGACCCATAACAACCCTGTATAGAATTTTCAGCTGGTGAGCTTGAACTGTTGACTTTGAAGTTCAAAACCACTTTGCAGTCCAGAGTATTAACCATTTGTTATTGTTGCTATGTGCCATGGAGTTGGTTCTGACTCACAGTGATCCTGTACAGGTTTTCCAAGGCTGTAAATCTTTACAGGAGCAGAAAGCCTCATCTTTCTTCTGCAGAACAGCTGGTAGTTTCGAACTGCTGACCTTGTGGTTCACAGCCCGATTCGTAACCACTACGCTACCAGAGCTCCTTTTAGAGAGATGCAAATCAAAACAACAGTGAGGGGTCATTTCACACCAGCATTAATAGCAAATATAAAAAAACAGAGCACAGCATATGATGGTGAGGGTGTATAGAGACTGGGACCAACCTACATTCCTGGTGGGACTATAAAATGACACAATCTGTCTGGAAAATGGTATGGCACTTCCTCATAAAGATAGAAATAGAATACCGAATGACCCAGCAACCCCTCTACTTGGTGTATATCCAAAAGAAATATGAGCCAAGATATGAATAGATATACTCATACAGATGTTCATCACAGCACTATTCACGATAGCAAAAAGACAGAGACAGCTTAATCAGTGGAAGAATGGGTAAACAAACTTTGGTACATACATACAATGTAATACCATGCAACATTGAAGAATAATGATAGATCTGCAAAACACCTCATAACGTAGATGAACCTAGAGGAAATGATGCTGAATAAAATTAATCATGTTGTTATTGTTAGGTGCCATCGAGTTGGTACTGACTCATAGCGACCTTATGCACAGCAGAACGAAACACTGCTTGATCCTGGGCCAACCTCACTATTGTTGCCATGCTTGAGCTCATTGATGCTGCCACTTTGCCAATTCATCTCGCTGGGGGGTCGTCCTCTTTT
>NW_006408592.1:169709-176822 GCF_000296735.1 Chrysochloris asiatica | reverse complement strand
TAGATCACTTCTCTTTGGAATGGGCACACATATTGATCTCTTCCAATCAGTCTGCCAGATAGTTGTCTTCCAAATTTCTTGGCAGAGATGAGTGAGTGTCTCCTGTGCTGCCTCACTTTCTTGAAAGATTTCAATTTTTATTCCATCAATTCCTGGTGTATTTCTTTGTCAATTCCTTCAATGTACCTTGGACTTCTTCCTTCAGTATCATTGGCTATTGAACATATGCTATCTCTTGAAATGGTTGAACACAACCATTTCCTTTTGGTACAGTGACTCTGCGTATTCCTTCCATCTTCTTTTGATTCTTTCTGCATAAAAGACAAATATTGTTTGAGACCATTATTGTAACAACTTTAGGTTTTCATACTAAAAGGAGCATTCTTTCAGGTTTACCCTGGGTTAGAAGGAAGGGAGAGTAATTCACTGACTAAAATTTAGACTCATATTACCTCGGGTGATGGTGAGGACAATACACAATAAGGGGAAGGGAAATATACAAGAAGAGGGAGCATGGCAGCAGAATGATGAAGGCAGGTGAAAACAGGTAAGTATGCATGGGGATAGAGGAAAATAATGGTATATATACAACCTTGGAAAACAGTGTTCTGTGCCAAGATATATGGATTGAGAAATAGGCTGAATGGGTAAAGGAGGAAGAATGGGATATATATATATATATAGTTGTTATGTGCTGTGGAGTTGGTTCCGGCTCATAGCGACCCTGTACAGGGTTTCTGAGGCTGTAAATCTTTACGGGAGCAGAAAGCCTCATCTTTCTTCCACGGAACAGCTGGCAGTTTTGAACTGCTGACACTGAGGTTAGCAGCCTGATTCGTAACCACTATGCTACCAGAGCTCCTTCTACGCTACCAGAGCTCCATATATAAATATATATATACCTCTGGTGTATAATGATTACGAGTTGATCCAACCTCAACGTCAGCAGTTCGAAACTACTGGAACTAGAGGTTCCATGGGATAAAGGTGAGGCGTTCTGCTCCCTTAAAGATTTACAGCCTTGGAAATCCTGTACCACTATGAGTCGGAACCGACTCCATGGTACTTAACAAGAACAACAACAACAACAAATAATAATATATATTGGAGTAACTATGGACTGTAGTGATTGATTATGACAGGCAGAAAGATATGAGGCATGACTGGGGGGGGGGGTGACGAATTACAGAGTGCAGCTAGAGAGGGTGCTATAGTCTAATTATAACTATTGTACCAAATGGCTGCTTGGGCCTTCTGTATTTTGTTTTAGCCATGTTAAAAGTCCTATTAGCATCATGGGTTTGTCAGTGCTCCATTTCATTGGTACATCAGTAATTTATATTGAATAAGTGGATTGCTCCAGATGCAGTATTTACCACATGTATATGTACTGGTGTGGCACTGTAGGATAAACACTGGACTGCTAACCACAAGGTCGATGGTTCAGACAACTACAACAAGATAGGCACATCTTCAAAAGATTTATCTAGTTCTTTGATTCTGTCTCCCTATTATAGCATCAGTTTACAAGGCATATATATATATATATATATATATATATATATGAGTTTTTGAGTTATAAAAGTGGTTAAGTACTAGACGATTAACTGAAAGACAGGCAGTTAGAACCCATTTAGAGGCACATTGGAGGAAAGGCCTAGTGACCCACTACTGAAAGCTCACACAGTCCTGAAAACCCTATGGAACACAGTTGTAATCTGCACACATAGTGAGTCAAAATGGACTTGATGACAATGGGTACACAGTATGTGGGATTGTGGTAATCTCATTGCTTTTCACTTCTGGAGAATCATAACCAGCTCCAGAACTGAACGAATGAGAATTATGATAAAATGTTGCTCCTCCCTAGATAGCAATTCTGTTCTACCCTGACACTGAGATTCTAAAAAATATTAGATTCGGAGGAGACACAGACATTTCCCATGTGAAGCTTAGGCTCAGATTCTGCTCCAACAATGATATTTCCTCCCATGTGTAACTGCAATATTTAGAAATTTTGGAAACATCCTCATAGACTGTGGCTTTGCAGCTCCATGATGCCTCCTTGTCTGTCATTTGTCCATTGTCAATTACAGATGCAAGGAGGGTGAAACACACATTCCTTCTGTCAAGGGCTTGGTAATACAATGTAAGCAGGGAGCTTTGGAAAGCTCAGTAACAATAAACCCCCATTCATTTAATCTCTGTTAATTAGGAATCAGCCAACAGGCTGACAAGGGTTGGACTCTGCTTTGAAAATGTTTTTTTCATACACAGTGAAAATTAATTGGGTAAATAGACTATCAGGTGAATGCGGGGGGGAAAATGAAAAAGAAGCATTTAATTGCTTTCACAGGAGTCCTGGTGTGGCACCGTAGGATCAGCACTGGACTAAGAACCACAAGGTCAGTGGTTCAAAGCCACCAGCAATTCCTTGGACATCCTATACAGGGTCACTATGAATCGGAAATGACTCAGTATCACTTAACAACAACCACAGTAATGATAAATACAGCTTTGTGCAAACCAATAGAATCTCAGAGCAGAGTGGAAAGAGTGGGAAGGGCATTGGCAGGGAGTTTGTTGCCCTGAGTGCCTGCTCTGGCTTTCCCCTAATAGCTGGTTCACTTGGAACATGATGCTTTCTCTCCTAGGGCTTTGGTTGATTTTTCTCTTCTGTTGATTTCCTTGATTTCTTAGTATATAGTGCTGCTATCCACCACTTGTATGTCATTTTGTCATTATACTGAGGCAGCTTGTGTGTTGTGGTCATGTTATGCCACCAGTATTGCATATAGCAGTAGTGTCACCCATGGTGGGTAGGTTTCAGCAGCACTTCCAGACTAAATAGAGTAGGAAGAAGCAGAGGTGAACCACTTCTAAAATAACCTTTAGTCATTGAAATAGCAGCAGAACATTGTCTAATTATATAACGATGGAAGATGAAACCCACAGGTTGGAAAGCACTCAAAATATGATCGAGGAAGAACTGCCTCTTCAGAGTAGAGTTGACCTTAATGACGTGTGTGGAGCAAAATTTTTGGGACCTTCCTTTGCTGATGGGGCACAACTCAAAATGAAAAGAAATAGCTGCAAACAACCACTAATAATCAGAACATGGAATGTTCTGCATATGAATCTAGGAAAATTGGAAGTTATCTAAAATGAAATGGAATGCATAAAGATCACTATCCTAGATGTAGCTGTTGCTGTTAGGTGTTGTTGAGTAGGTTCTAACTCATAGAGACTCTGTGCACAATAGAATGAAATACAGTCTGGTCTTAAGCCATCCTCACAATAGTTGTGTTTAACCCATCGTTGCTACCATGGTGTCAACCCATCTTGTTGGGGGTCTTCCACTTTTTTATTGACCCTCCATTTTATCAAGCATGATGTTCTTCTGCAGGGTCTGGTACCTCCTAACAACATGTACAAAGTACAAGAGATGAAGTCTCACCATCCTTGCTATTAAGAGCATTCTGCCTATACTTGTTCTAAGACAGATTTATTTGTTCTCTTGCACTCCATGGTGCTATCAGTATTCTTTGCCAACACCATAATTCAAATGTATCAATTCTTCTACCATCTTCCTTATTCATTGTCCAACATTTGTATGCATATGAAATCATTGAAAAATATCATGGGTTAGATTAGGCACACCTTAGTCCTCAAAGTGGCATCCTCACAATTGGACCAGTAAATAGCATCATGATAAACAGAGAGAAGATTGAAGTTGTCAAAGATTTTATTTGCTTGGATTGATAATCAATGCTCATGGAAGCAGCAGTTAAGAAATCAAATGAAAGAAAAAAAGAAATCAAATGATGTATTCCATTAGGTAACGATGCCATTTAGAGGACTAAGGTGTGCTAATCTAAGCCATGGGATTTTCAATCACTTCATATGCATGCCAAAGTTGGACAATGAATAAGGAAGATGGAAGAAGAATCAATGCCTTTAAATCAGGGAGTCCTGGTGTGGCATTGTGGGTTAAGGCGCCAGACTGCAAAGCCGTTTGAACTGCAAGGTCGGCGGTTCAAGCTCACCAGTTGCTCCTCAGAAACCTTATACAGAGTCGCTATTGGTCGGAACTGACTGGATGTCACTTAACAGCAACAGCAACAACAACAACAACCATGGACTGCCAGATGTCATACAAATCTGTGTTAGAAGTACAGCCAGAATGCTCCTTTGAAGCAAGTATTATGAGATTTCATTTCCTGTACTTTGGACAGGCTTTCAGGAAGGGCTAATTTCTGGAGAAGGACATCATGCTTGGTAAAGTGGAAAGTTAGCAAAAAAGAGGAAGACCTTTAAAAAGGTGAGTTGACACAGTGGCAGCAACAATGAACTCAAACATGACAAAAATTGTGAGGATGGTGTAGGACTGGGTAATATTTCATTATGTTGTGCATAGAGCTGCTACAAGTTGGAACTAATTTGACAGCAGCTAAAACAACAGTACTGCTATAATAGAAAGAACACAAGTGGGTGATTTTAGCAAACATTTATTTATTTTCTCACTGTGTTGGAGTGGGTATGGGATCTAGGAGAAGGCTTTCCATCTCTGTCTGCTCTGGGGGAAGCCCTTGTTTTCTTTCTCTATATTGTTGTTGTTAAGTGCAGTTGAGCAGGTTCCAACCCATAGTGACCCTGTATAGGGTATCCAAGGAGTGAGTGGTGAGCTTGAACTGCTGAATTTGAGATTAATTAACTCACAGTGGTGCCACAGAGGACACCTTTCTCTTTATAATGATATTCATATTGCATAGCATTTACCCCATCTCTGCTTGTTTTACTCTGCTCCTTTTATGTCTCAGAAGAGATTGACACAAAACACACCCTACACTAATATTGCCTCATCAACATAATAAAGAAATCTACTGCTTGCCTGAAAGTTGGGTCAGAAGGGTGAGTTCCTTTACCGAACTGAAGGGTGGTTGAGGGCCACAGTCACAGGTTCCTCCAATCTCTTTCTGACCAGTAAACCTGGTCTTTTTAAAAAAAATAATTGTAAGTGTTGTTCCATATATTTTGCTGCTCTACCTGAGACCTTCTAATGTGATCCCTTTCAGAGTGGTTGGTACTGGTAACTGAGCACCATCTAATTCTGGTCTTGGAGTCATGGAGACTGATGTTTATATGTTCCAGTAGTCCACTGGGCTAATTGATTCCAAGCCTTTTCAATTATCATCAAGCTTCTTTCTTCTAAGCATGAAGAGACCAGTAGCTGTACCTTAGATGGACATTCATGAGCTTTTAATATCTAAGACACTACTCACCAGTGTAGGATGTAGATCGAGCATTGTCCTTGTGGGTTATGTTATGCCATTTGGTCATGGTATCTCCTGAGACTATGGTTCTGAACCCCCAGGCTCAGCTATTCATTGCCTTAAGATGTTTGATAATATCTAAGAAGTTTTCTTCAGTTTATATACTTCACCACATTGATAGTTGTGTTTGCAGAAAAGGTAAGCACTTAGGTAGCAATATTCTCTTTCAAACTCTTGTATAGTAGGATATACAATGTAATATATATATTCCACTTTTTCTCCTATACCCATTCAGTGTATGTCTCTGTCTACATATCTACTTTCAGAACATTGTTGTTCCAAGATTGTATACACAGATATAGATACATAGATATATCACTATATCTATCCCCTTTAGCCTTTGTATACCTCCTTCCCTGTGTCTTCATCTGTCTTAATCATTCCAACATCTCTCTTCTTGTATATTGCTCTTCCCTTTCTTGTGTCTTACCCTACTCTCTCTTCCCTCCCACCCTTGGAAACCATCAAAGAATGTTTCTTTTTTTCTCTTTCAAACTCTTATGTATTTATGGGATATCTATATATGTATGGTGGTGGTTATGTGCCGTGGAGTTGGTTCCGACTCATAGAGACCCTGTACAAGGTTTCCGAGACTGTAAATCTTTACGGGAGCAGAAAGCCTCATCTCTCTCCAATGGAACAGCTGGTAGTTTCGAACTGCTGATCTTGAGGTTCGCAGCCCGATTTGTAACCATTATGCTACCAGAGCTCCATATATATAGATATCTATATCTGGAGTCCTGGTGTGGTGCTGTGGGTTAATGCGTGGGACTTCAAAGCCATTTGAACTGCAAGGCCAGTGGTTCAAGCTCACCAGCTGCTCCTCAAAAACCCTATACTGGGTCGCTATGGGTCAGAACCAACTCAACAGCACTTCACAACACAACATATCTGTATCTATCTATATAATATATATATATATCCTACTCTTCCTCCCCTGTCCTTTCAGCCTATTTCTCAATCCTTGTATCTACACACAAAACATTTGTTCCAAGATTGATTCCTTGAGTATGGAAAGATTTTCTTAAGTTTTTATAATAATGGTCTCATACAATATATGTTCTTTTATGATTGACTTTATTTACTCAGCATAATCCCCTCTGTTGTTGTTGTTGTTATGTCCCATGGAGTCGGTTCCAACTCAGCTACTCTGTACAAGGTTTCCAAGGCTGTAAATCTTTACGGGAGCAGAAAGCCTCACCTTTCTCCAATGGAACAGCTGATAGTTTTGAACTGCTGACCTTGCAGTTTGCAGCCCAATCGCAACCACTACGCTACCAGAGCTCCTTATATGCCCTCTAGGTTCATCCAAATTATGAGGTCTTTTTCAGATTCATTGTTATTCTTCAACATTGTATAATATTCAACTGTGTGTGTGTACCACAATACGTTTATCCATTCTTCCCTGTTGGGTACTTAGACCGTCCATCGTTTTGCTATTGTGAATAGTGATGAACGTCAGTCAGCACGCATGTATCCACTTTTGTCCTGGCTTGTATTTCTTGTGGATATATACCAAGCAGAGGGATTTTCAACTTTTGAGGAATCACCATAGTATTCTCCAGAGTGGTTGAGCCATTTTACAGTCCTACCAGTAATGTAGGAGGGTCCCAGTGTCTCCACACCTTCACTAGCATTTGTTGTTTTCTGTTTGTTTTTCTAACTTCACTGTTAATGTTGATGTGAGTTGATATCTCATTGTTGTTTTGATTTACATCTCTCTAATGGCTAGTGGAAGGAGCTCTGGTAGCGTAGTGGTTACCAATCAGGCTGCTAACCT
>NW_006408592.1:160352-166811 GCF_000296735.1 Chrysochloris asiatica | reverse complement strand
TTTTCTTTTTTAGTGATGTACTTGCCTTGTTTTGGTATGAGGGTTATGTTCATTTCATAAAATGTTTTAGGAGGTTTTCCATCTTTCTCTACATTTTAGAAGAGTTTGAGAAAAACTGGTGTCAGCTCTTCTCTGAATGTTTGGTAAAATTAACCAGTAAAGCCATTTGGGACTGTACTTTTTTTTGTTGGTAGTGTTTTTTTAATGATCTGATCAATTTCTTCTTTTGCTATAGGTCTGTTCAAGTTCTCAACTTCACTCTCTATCAGTTTAGGTAGGTACTGTTTTTCTAAAATGTATCCATTTCTTTTAGTTTTTCAAATTTGCTAGAGTATAGCTTTTCATAATATTCTGTTATTATGTTATCTTTTTTATTTCTGTTGGTTTTGTTGTGACATCACCCATATAGTTTCTTATTGGTTTGCCAATTTTAGTAATCCTTTCAAAGAACCAGCTTCTTGTCTTGGTGATGCCTTCTATTGTTTTTCTATTTTCTAATTCATTTATTTCTGCTCTAATCTTTTATTATTTTATTTCTTTTGGTGAGTGAGGGCTTACGTTTCTGAAAGTAGCTCAGATAGCATAGTGGTTACAAATTGGGCTACGAACCATAAGGTCAGCAGTTCGAAACTACCAGCTGTTCCGTGGGAGAAAGATGAGACATTCTGCTCCTGTAAAGATTTTCAGCCTCAGAAACCCTGTATAGGGTCACTATGAATCAGAACCGACTCCGCGGCACACAGCCAACACCAATTGTTGGAGATGTGTTAATGTGATGATTTTGGAGGTACCTAAATATTCTCCTGAACTCTTTTTCAGGCAGTTCCAAGTACCTCTTTTTCCTCCAAAACTTTTTGGTCATTTGTTTGAGTTACTCTCTCTTCTTTTTCTGATGTGAACAGAGGTCGTTTGTTGCTTTTGAGGCATTGTGGTGTTGTATTTGTGCTAAGTTGATGAATGTATGTTTGCATGTATTTAGGCACTGACTAAGTACTTTCTGCTGAGTGTGATCAAGAGATGAGCTTGTGCACCGTTCTCTGTTTGCACCATTCTGTTTTTTCAGGGTTACTTTAGCTGATGTTGGTTGTCATTGGTGTACAGCAGCTGTTGTTTGGCTTTATGGCTGCAGCTGCTGTCTCCTGCTGGGTGAGGCAAGAAAATAAAACACTCCCACAAGAGAAGGGAAACAAACCCAGCAAACAAAAGCAGAAAAATAAACTGAATGCTTCTGAGCCACTTACTTGCCTTTACCCTTATAGCCATCTGAGAAATTTCAAGATGGTCTTGCTGTACCTCTCTGACCTATAAACAGCCTTTCCCTCCTGCTTTTTTTTTTTTCTTCCTGTCCCACATGTCTGTTCAGATTGCTTATCCTAGTGAGAGCTAGGTTAGGGATGGTCATGACCAACTTTTCAGATTTGAGCCAAGGTCTGCAGGAAAGGGGTTATTGCTGCTGTCTCCTCTTTCTTCAAGGAGCTCTGGTAGCATAGAGGTTACGAATCGGGCTGCGAACCTTAAGGTCAGCAGTTCGAAATTATCAGCAGCTCCATGGGAGAAAGATGAGGCATTCTGCTCCCGTAAAGATTTACAGCCTCGGAAACCCTGTACAGGGTCGCTATGAGTCCATGACACATAACAACAACCTCCCTCTTCAATTGCAATTGTGTGCAAAAGTGAGAACTTCCCTCTGGGTGTACAATCATAGTGGACACTTTATACTTGAGAGTGGCCTCCTGGTGTGGATCTGTAGTATAAGCACTGAACTGCTAACCACAAGGTCAGCAGTCCAAACCCACCAGCTGCTCTTTGGACTTACTCTGATTCAGAATGGACACCATGGCACTTAATAGCAACAACATGCTGGATAGAAAGTTTCAGTGTCTCTTCTGACATACATTTTCATCTTTTTTTTCTTTCCTATCTTTTGAATGACCTTTTGCTTTCTATCCTATATGATGTTCTTGCTGTCATCCTACAATTCTTTTGGTCTTTGGCCATTAGTATCTAATTCTTCAAATTTGTTCCTGAGACAGTCTCTAAATTAAAGTTGGGTATGTTCAATGTCATACTTTTGCTTTTGAGGGTTGTTTTAATATTCTTCAACTTTAGCCTGAACTAGGGTACAAGCAATTGATGGTCTGTTCCACAGTTGGCCCCTGACCTTGTTTTGGCTGATGTTATTGAGCTTTTACATGGTCTCTTTCCAAGATATAGTTAATTTGAGTCCTCTGTATTCCACTTGGTGAGGTCCAAACCAAAGGTATAGTGATTAGGGTTTTCAACACATTTTTGGTGGGACACAATTTAATCCATGATACACTATACAATCCAATTTAATCCATCAACACCCATAGAAGCATCAGTCAAGAAATCAAACGACGTATTGCATTAGGCAAGTCTGCTGCACAAGACCTTTTTAAAGTGTTGAAGAGCAAGATGTCAGCTTGAGGACTAAGGTGCACCTGAACTAAGCCATGGTATTTTCCATAACCTCATATGCATGCAAAAGCTGGACAGTGAATAAGGAAGACTGTAGATAACTGATGCTTGTGAGTTACAGTGTTGGAGGAGAATATTGAAAGTGCCATGGACTGCCAAAAAGCAAACAGACCTGTGTTGGAGGAAGTGCAGCCAGAGTGCTCCTTGGAGGCCAGAATGGCCAAACTTCAGCTCTCATACTTTGGATGTATTGTCTAGGGGGACCAGTCACTGGAGAAGGATATCATGTTTGGTAAGGCGGAAGATCAGAGAAAAAGAGGAAGACTTCCAGAGAGATGGATTGGCAAAGTGGCAGCATCAATGGGCTCAAGAGTGGTAACAATTGTGAAGTTGGCCCAGGACTGGAGAGTGTTTCATTCTGTTGTGCGTAGCACAGTTGGTACTGACTCGATGATACCTAACAACAACAACACTATAAAATTAGTTACTCATGGCCTCTTATAACTTTACATATTGATAGCAATTAATGTGTTCAACTAAAAACAAACTGTGTATCTTCACTGACCTAAGCACCCAAGGACTGTGATAGGAAGCATGCTCTGTACAAGGAAATATAGTTACCATAATTTCAGAACATCAGTCTGTCCTAATTCTAATCTTCCCTTCTCACTTTTGCAAGAATGATCTTTCCAAAAGGCAGTTTTCACCTTGTTTCTTCCCTCAAAATGGCAAACTCCTTAAAACACAAAGTCCCTCACAAGGCACACAAGGCCCTTCACAATACCTGCTGCCCTGGATTTACTCATCTTCTACCCAAAGCCAGCTAAAATGGATTGTGCACAATTTCCTGAATGCTCACCACACTTCAGATTTTGTGTTTGCATATGGTCTTCCCCTGTTTTGCCTGGAACTACTACATACTTTACAAATGTTAGCTGAAGCAACCGCTCTTCTGTAATTCCTTACCCAGCATTCCCAGGTCCAGTTGGTGATTCTATGGGCCTCTAGTGCTTTTCTCTAGTGCATTCACAAAATGGTTTGTTTGCCACCTCCATTAGACTGGGTTATTTAAGTACATGGGATTTGTCCTATTCATCTTTGTGTTTCTAGAGTTCGCATGGTGATTCTAAAAGGTTTATTGCATGGATGAGTGAAATAGCATTTGAAAGTATTAAAAAGGCAATTTTATAGCTACTTAATTTTGAAATTTCTTTTCTTCTTCTTCTTCTTCTTTTTTTTTTTTTTTTGAGATTAGCTTTCCCTCACTAATCTGAATTAGTGAAGGGTGCTGACATTTTTGAAGATTCTCTAAGAACTACTAGCCAGGAAGATTCTGTATTGAGAATTGCAATTAGGATGCAGAAAGGGTTTAGTTAGTGAACTGAGACTGGGTATTTAAGAAAAATCATTTGGAAAATGTCATGGGCAATTTTTATTTAATAGTACTGTTTTCATCCCATGAGAGTAGAGGTTGGCTTAGTTGATATTCTTTTTAGCAGAATCATAGCCATGTTTCTGCATGCCCATTAGGATTCATAATAGGTGGTTATAGAGAAAGGTGGGGTTACTCAGTCTATAATTTTTTTGTACCTCAAAATGTTCAAGTAGAAACTGAAAGTTTATCACATGTGTTTACTGACAAGGGACGGTATGCATTCCATTTCAACTGAGATTTTTTTTTTTTTTAGAACTTCCAGATTTACAGATGAGAAAAGTGATGCTCAGCAAGGTTCTTTACTATTACTGAATTAATGCAGTCCCTTTGACATTTTGGACAGGACCGTTCTTTGTTGTCAGAAGCTGGTCTGTGCATTGTAAGATGTGTAGTAACCATTGTGTAATATCCATTAGATATCAGTAGCATCCCTCAGTTGTGAAAACAAAAAATATGTCTCCAGATATTGCCAAAACATCCCCAATTGAGAACCACTGAATTCATTAGATGAATGAATAATCATTACCTGAGGAAAACTGAAAGGCTAAATTTAGTCCATGTTTGGGTTTTGTTTTTGATTTTTGTGTTAGCATTAATTGTTGTCATTGTGTGCTGTCGAGTCAGTTCTGACTCATAGAGACCCTGTATAGGGTTTCTGAGAATCAGCTGGTGAGTTTGAACCACCAACTTTGTAGTTCAAACCAACCTTGAGTTCAAGTGCTTATCCTGTGGCACCACACCAGGAATGAATATTAATTAGATTCAATAAGTATGCATTGTAGGTCTACTTGTGAGGCTATTTAGAAGACACTATGCTAAGCCCTATGGAATTATATAGAGAACTCAACAAATAACTCATGCAGCCATATTGGGAAATAAGGGTTAGTGTGGATAGAGGTGATATATAACAGTGTTAGCATATGGCACTAAAAAATAAAATGTAGTAGTTATAATCATAGAGTATGGAACCAGAATACCTTTTGGAGTATTGTTCTCGACATTTTACAACTGTTTTATCAGTGGGCAAATTACTTAACAGTTCCATGTCTCAGTCCTTTTATCTGTATGATAGGAATGGTAATAATAGATAATATCAAGGGTTGTTGTGAGGATTAGAAGGTTAACACATGTAGTGTTAGTAATGGTGCCAACCACATAAAAAGTGCTATTAACATATATTGTTGATTAAATATACCAGGGACTAAGAGATATATCATGTTTTAGAATAAGACACAATGCTAACAATTATAATTTTAAAAACTTATCAATTATAAAATTCATCCTGATTTCAGAGATATTAAAATATTACAAAAAGTACAACTTAGATTTGAAGTAAAATGAATGTATTATTACTGCTTAATATTAAGAATTGCCTTTGATTCCTTGTGTCAACATTTTTTGCTGGGTCAACTTGAATGAATAATTTAACTTCTCTGTACTAATTTAATTTCAGTGAGCTTGCTTTCAAGGAGCTCTGGTGGCACATCAGGATAAGCATTGGGCTACTAACCAAAAGCCTGAGGTTCAAACCAACCAGCCACTCCACAGGAGAAAGATGAGGCTATCTTCTGTAAAGATTTAGTGTCTAAAACCTTTAGAGCCGTCTACTCTGTCCAACATAGGGTCACAATGAGTTGGAATCAACTCATAGTCAGTGAGTGGGCTTGGTTTGGTTTGGAGCTTGTTTCCTGTGAAATAGAAATAATAATAGCCATCTCATAGGATTGTAGCAGATATTAAATGGGGTTATGTATGTAAACTGCCTTAGTAAAAATTAGGTACTCAACACCTGGTAGCTTTTATTATGAATGTGGAAGTGTGTGATATTGGAAACTAGTGCTTGGCAATAAGGCCTTTGACTTGTGATGCGATTGTATTTAATAGGACTGCTATTAGCAAGATAACTGTGTCATCAAGTCAAGGCATGGATATCCTTTTTTCAGTTCTAGATTAAAGGACTGTTTTCTTTTTCATTATTTCCTGAGTTTCCTATATGTGTGCCACACTGAATATGCAGTCTGTTGGAGTTACAAGACACATGTCAGTAACAGTCACAAAGTCAGAGGACCTGTTCTTAGATAAGGAGACAAGAAATATTTGACAGAGATGGAGGCAGAGATGAGGACAAGGAGAGAGGGAGCAGCTGAGGACTCTAGACTCATGGAAAGACAGGGACGAAGTGCTGGTGGCCAGGAGGCAGGTTTTCAGAAAGTACCCTTTGGTGGTTTAAATTGTTATATATTCCTAAGTGTTTTTGTATACATCTCCCCACCCTGCAACAAGCCCCCTCCACAATGAAAAGAAAAACAGAGGAATGATAGCAAATACTATTGAAGGATGATGAATGGAGGACATTGTAATCATTGCTAGGAAACAATGGTGTAAAGCTGATGTTCTCCCATGTAAACTATTACTCAGTTCACAATTAAAAAAAAAAAAAAAGAAAGAACTATTTGAATTAAGAGTTAGGGAGAGAGACCAAATGTTTACTTAGTGCCACCTACAAGTCAGAATTGGCAAAGAACAAGGCACCAGAAATTGATGGAATAAAAATTGAAATCTTTCAAGAAAGTGAGGCAGCACAG
>NW_006408592.1:159279-160252 GCF_000296735.1 Chrysochloris asiatica | reverse complement strand
TAATGTGTCAGATTGCAAAGTCATTTGAACCTCAAGGTTGGTGGTTCAAGCTCACCAGCTGCTCCTTGGAAACCCTATACAGGGTCGCTATCAGTCGATATCGACTCAACAGCACTTAACAACAGCAACAACAACAATAACAGTGGCTAATGATGGTGAACGTTTCCTCATATATTTGTTGGCTGCCTGGATGTTTTCCTTGGTGAAGTGCCAGTTCATGTCCTATGCCCATACCTTATTTGGGTTGTTTGTCTTTTTCTTGTAGAGGTGGTATAGTTTTCTGTAAAATGTAGAGATTAGTCCCTTACCTGATATGTCACTGCAAAAATTTTTTTCCCAATTGTGGGCTTCCTTTTCACTCTTTTGGCAAAATCTTTGGATGAATAGAAGTTTCTAATTTTTAGGAAGTCCCAGTTATCTATTTTGTCTTTTACTGCTTGTGCAAGTTTGTAATGCTTGATAGTGTATATATGCTATATACTAGAGCCCCTAAGTTTGTCCCTAGTGTTTCACTGGTGATCTTTATGGTTCTAGGCTTTACATTTAGGCCTTTAATCCATGTAGAATTTGTTTTGTATATAGTGTTGGTTATTGACCTTGTTTCATTCTTCTGCAAATCAATTTTTAGTTTTGCCAGCACCATTTGTTGAAGAGACTATCTCTTCACCATTTAATGTGTTTTGACCCTCTGCAAGTTATCAGTTGACTGTATATGTATGGATTTTCTTCTGGATTCTCAATTCTAATGCACTGATCCATGTATCTTTCACTGTTCCAGTACCAGGCTAGTTTGACCACCATGGCTGTGTAGTAATTTTTGAGATCAGGGAGTGAGAGTCCTCTAACTTTGTTCTTCTTAAGCAGTGCTCTGCTTACCTGAGGCCCCTTTCCTCTCCATCTATTTAAAGAATGGTGTTAGAATCTGGATTGGATAGTATTGACATTTTTACAATATTAAGTCTTGCCATCCTTG
>NW_006408592.1:142857-145134 GCF_000296735.1 Chrysochloris asiatica | reverse complement strand
TTGTGGGATTATAAAAATACATATATATCCCACTTTTCCTCCCTTACCCATTCAGCCTGTGTCTCAGTCCATGTATTTATACACAGAACACTGTTGTTCCAAGGTTGTGCATAAATCATTATTTACCTCAATACCTTTTAGCCAATTCATAACTCTCTGTGTCTTCATTTTATCTTCTTCATTCTTCTGCCAACCTCACCTTTATTGTATATTGCTGTCTCCATCATCCAAGGTAACATTAGTCTATCATGTAGCCAATTAATTACTCTCCCTTTCCTCCCAACCCTGGTAACCACCAAAGAACATTCCTTTTAGTATTAAAACATTTTCTTAACTTATTAAAATAATGATCTCATACAGTATTTGTCCTTTTATGATTGACTACTTTCACTCAGCATACTGTTCTCCAGGTTCATCCATGTTATGAGGTATTTTTTAGATTCATTTTTATTCTCCAACACTGCATAGTTTTACACTGCGTGTATGTACCAAAATTTGTTTATCCATTCTACATCCATTGATGGGCATTTAGGCTGTCTCCATCTTTTTGCTACTGTGAACAAGTGTTGTGCTTAACATCAGTGTGCATATATCTATTCATGTCCTGGCTTGGATTTCTTGTGGATAATAGTAGTTGTAGTTAGGAGTTTTGTGCCATGGAGTTGGTTCCTACTCAAAGCAATATTGTGTAGGGTTTGTTGTTGTTGTTGTTATGTGTTGTAGAGTCGGTTCCAACTCATAGCAACCCTGTACAGGGTTTCCGAGGTTGTAAATCTTTACAGGAGCAGAAAGCCTTATCTTTCTCCTTTGGAGCAGCTGGTAGTTTCAAACTGCTGACCTTAAGGTTCACAGCCTGATTTGTAACCACTACGCTACCAGAGCTCCTTACAAGGCTGCAAATCTTTACGGGAGCAGAAAGCCTTTTCTTTCTTCTATGGAGTGGCTGGTAGATTTAAACTGCTGACCTTGCAGTTAGCAGCCCAACTTGTAACCCACTACACTACCAGAGCACCTTTCTTTTGGATATTGTTCTGTCATGTGGTATTTCTATTTCTAGCTTTCTGAGGAAGTGCCATACCCTTTTACAGAGTAGTTGAACTATTTTAAAGTCCCACAAGCAGTGTAGGATGGTCCCAGTCTCTCCACACACTTGCCAGCATTTGTTATTTTCTTTTATTTCTTTTTTTAAATTTATTTAACTTTGCTATTAATGCTGATGTGAGATGATATCTCATTGTCGTATGTAGCACCCTAGGATAAGCACTGGACTGAAAGATCAGTTTGAACTGCAAGGCTGACAGTTCAAGCTCACCAGCTGCTCCTTGGAAACACTATACAGGGTGCTATGAGTTGGAATCGACTTGATGACACTTAACAACAATAACCATGGCTAATGATCTTGAACACTTCTTCATATGTTTGTTGGCTGCCTGAATGTCTTCCTTGGTGAAATGTCTGTTCATGTCCTATGCCTATTTTTAAATTGGGTTGCTTTTTCTTATAGAGGTGTTATAGTTTTCAAAACATTTTCGACATTTGTCCCTTGTCTGATATGTCATTGCAATTTTTACCCCCCAGTATGTGGACTCCCTTTAGACTCTTTTGGTGATATTTTTGGATGTACATACTACCTAATTTATAGGAGGTCCCAGTTATCTATTTTATTTTCAACTGTTTCAATGATTTTTTGTAATGTTTGATAGTACATTTATACCATATATTAGAGTCCCTAAGTTCGTTCCTATTTTTCCATTGATGACCTTTATAGTTCTAGGTTTTACATTTAGGTCTTTAATCCACTTTGAGTTTGTTTTTGTATATGGTGTCAGCTATGGATTTTGTTTCATTCTTATGCAAATAAATTTCCAGTTTTGCTAGCACCATTTGTTGAAGAGACTATCTCTCCCACATTTAATGTGCTTTAAATCTTTCTCAAAGATCAGCTGATTGTATATGAATGGATTAACTTTTGGGTTCTCAATTCTGTTTCATTGATCGATGTGTCCTTTGTTGCACCTATACCAGGCTGTTTTGACCACTGTTATTGTGTAATAAATGTTGAGATCAGGTAGTGAGAGGCCTCAAACTTTGTTCTTCTTAAGCAGTGCTTTGTTTATCCAAGGTCTCTTTCCTTATTTTATTAAGTTAGTGATAATTTTTCTATCTCTTTAAAGAATGATATTGGAATTTGGGTTAGGATTATGGAATATTTGTAGATTGCTTTGGGTAGTTTTGACATTTTCACAGTGTTAAGTCTTCTGATCCATGAGCATGGTA
>NW_006408592.1:130431-141616 GCF_000296735.1 Chrysochloris asiatica | reverse complement strand
TGGGACTCAGGATTCCACCTAAGGTCCTATACTCTGTGAAGGCTTTGTACAAGGCCTATTTCACTGGGCAAGTTGTAGAACCCCTTTGCGGTATTCCACCAATTCAATATTTAATAGGAGTGGTGGTAAAGGACATCTTTGTCTGGTTCCTGTTTGCAAAGGGAATCCTTTATCTCCAGTGAGAGTAATATTGGCTGTTAGAATTGTATATATACTCTTAGTTATGTTGAGGAATTTCCCTTCAATTCCTACTTTGTCCAGTGGTTTTTTTTTTTTTTTTTAAATCAGGAATGGATATTGGATGTTTTTAAAACATTTTCTAATCTAAAGTGGTACTTCATCTTTGTTTTATTTGTTGGATTATGTTGATTGTTTTTCTAATATTAGACCATCATTGCTTCCATGGTATGATTCCAATTTGGCCATGATGTATTATTTTTTGGATATGTTGTTGAATTATATTAGCTAGGATTTTGTTGGTAATTTTTGCATCTATGTTCATGAGGGATATTGGCCTATAATTTTCTTTTTTAATGATGTCTTTGCCTGGTTTTAGTATGAAGATTATGCTTGCTTTATAAAATGTATTTGGGGGTTTTCCATCCTTTTCTATGTTCTGTAGTAGTTTGAGTTAAATTGGTGTCAGCTCTTTGAATGTTTGATAGAATCACTCAAGTTTTTCTGATTTCTATTTGCACAATCTGTTTGTAATGAGTTGGAAGACATCACTAATCTTTCCATAACAAGAGGTGACAGTGACCAATTCAATGTCATGATGTAAGGATTCAGAAAACAGAGAAAGCTTTTTGAGTTGAATTACCAGGGATGACATCATGAAGGAGGGCACTTTGAAGGAGAGGTATGATAAGGATAGGGAGAGGGGAATGCTTTTATTTAGCATTCCAACTAGTAGGATTAATTTTGAATAATGCTGATCATAATGTTGGACTTCTGGTGTGGTCCTGTAGGATCAGCTCTAGATTGAACCATAAGGTCAGTAGTTCAAATCTACCAGTTCCTTCTTAGAAACCTTATACAGGGTCTTTATGAGTTGGAATCTACATGACAGCACTTAATGTTAGAACGGCCAGGTGATCTACTTTTAAAGTCAGCCAATGAAAACTCTATGAATCACAATGGTCTGATCCACAACTGATCCTAGGGATGGTGCAGGATTGGGCAGCATTAATTCTGTTATATATGAGATCACCAGGAACCACTAATTGACTCTAAGGCACCAAACAACAACAAACACATGTTCAAGGATAGCAGGGAGACTGGGTTGGCTGAGTCAGAAAAACTCTGTGCTTATTGAGTTAAGTGAGCAAGTGTCTCATGCTCTCCTCTTGATCTCTAGCACTCATGATAGTACTAGATGCAGTAGCAGTTGCATAGGAAATAACAGTGAATGGATTTTGTTGTTGCTATGATTATGACTCATGGAAACTCCATACCATAGAGTAGAACTGTCCTGTAGAGTTTTCTAGGCTGTAATACTACAGATCAGCAGGTCTTTCTCCCAAGGAGTAGCTGGGTGAATTTGGACTGCTAACCATTGTGTCACCAGGACTCCTCATTGAATGGATGTTGTTGTTGCTATTGAGTCTGTTCTGACTTATAGCAACATTGTAGAGAGTTTCCAAGGAGCCACTGGTGGGTTTGAATCAACGACCTTGTTGTTAACAGTCCAGTGCTTATCCTATAGCACCACACCAGGACTCCCATTGAATGGATACTGGGAAATAAATCTGAAGATATGGTTTTTATTGTTTCTGTTAAATGCCTTTCAGTCAGTTCCAACTCATAGTGACCCTGTATAGGGCTTCTGAGGAGCAGCTGGTTAGTTTGAACCATTGACCTTTGTTCCTGTTAAATGCCGTCGAGTGGGTTTTAACACATAGCGACCTGATATAGATTTCTGAGGAGTGACTGGTAGATTTGAACTGCCAATATTGCAGTTCAAACTGACTTTGTGATCCAGTGCATAATCCTGCAGTGAAATGATAGCAGCCTGTATGATAGGATTCTGCAAGAACAACAACCTATTCATTGGAAAGAACTTTTTTTAACAACATAAAAAGTAATTGTACATGGGACCCTCACTAAATGGAATCAAATTGACTACATCAGTGGAAAGAGATGATGGAGAAACTAAATATCATTAATCAGAACAAGGCCAGTGGCTGACTGCAAAAGAGACCATCAATTTCTCATATGCAGGTTCAAGTTGAGTCTGAAAAAAAAATGTAAACAAATTCACAAGATTTAAAGTGTGACCCTGAGTATGTCCCACAAGAGTAGATATGACTCACTTTGTACCTAGGTGGCTTGGGAAGCCTGTACTCACCTCTTACTTCCTGGGCAGTGAAATACTATGCAATACAAGCTTTGCTTCCATTTTCACATGTGTCTGCTGGTCAGGGACCAAGTCAGGAACCACAGCATTTAATACTACATGATGTATATCATTAATTTTCAAAATATAAGTATGATTACTTTTACTGCATCTTGCTTTATTGTGCTTCTTAGGTGATGCATTTTTACAAATTGAAGGTCTGTGGCAACCCTGCATCAAGCAAGTCGATTTGGGCCATTTTCCCAACAGAATGTGCTCAGTTTGTATCTATGTGATTCTGGAAATTTGGATAATTCTCACACTATTTTATACTTTCTCACAATGCTATTGTAAGCTTAATGTTGTTGTTGTTAGGTGCCATCAGGTTAGTACTGACTCCTAGCGACCCTACGCACCACAGAACAAAACACGGCCCAGTCCTGGGCCAAGCTCACAATTGTTGCCACGCTTGAGCCCATTGATGCCGCCATTTTGCCAATCCATCTCACTGAAGGTCTTCCTCTTTTTCTCCGACCCTCCACTTTACCAAACATGATATTCTTCTCCATTGACTGGTCCCTTCTGCCAATATGTCCAAAATATGAGAGACAAAGTTTGACCATCCTGGCTTTCAAGGAACACTCTGGCTGCACTTCTTCCAACACAGATCTGTTTGTTCTTTTGGCAGCCCATGGTACTTTCAATATACTCCTCCAACACTGTAACTCAAATGCATCAATTCTTCTATATACAATGTTGTTGTTTAGTACTGTGGAGTTGGTTCTGACTCATAGTGACCCTGCACAGGGTTCCCAAGGTTGCAAATCATTACAGGAGCAGAAAGCCTCATCTTTCTCCCATGTAACGCTGACCCTGAGGTTAGCAGACCGATTTGTAACCACTACACTACCAGAGCTCCCAATATATGGCCTGAGAAACCAAGATATTCATGTGATTTGCTTTATTGCAATATTGTATTTGTTGCTGTGGTCTGGACCTGATTCTGAAATATCACCAAAGTTTGCCTGTAGTCAAATAATAGATTTTTTTGCTATTGTTGTAAATATGAAATGTTGAATTATGACATAATCGATGCATGAAGAATAGGTGCATTATAATGATGTGTGCAAAAACCTGGAGTGAAAAACCTTAAATGCTGGAACACGTTTAGTGTTTCTCAGCTGAAAGAAATGAAGAAAAAATTTAAGCCTCAAGTTGTAATATTGAAGGATAATATGGACAAAAATTAAATGATGCAGGAAGTGTCAACAGAATCTACAAGAATCATTGTACCAAAAATAATTGGTAGATGTTCAACCATTTCAAGAGGTAGCATGTGATCGATATTTAATTGTACTAAATGAAGAAGTTCAAGCTGCACTGAAGACATTGACAATAAGAACACTTCAAGAATTTGCAGAAAAACACACGAGACATTTAAACAAATGGATGCAGACCTGTAAGTGTACACTCATCTATGACAAGACATTTGGAAAGAACTACCCAATATAATGCACCAATCACAGGTCAATAGCATATGCAAATAAAATTTTGTTGGTAATAATTAAAAATGGCTGCAACAGGGAACTGCCAGAGGTTCATGCTGGATTCAGATGAGCACACAGAATAAGGGATATGATTGCTGACATCAGATGGATCTTGGCTGAAAGCACAGAATACCAGAAAGATGTTTACCTGTGCTTTATTGACTACATAAAGTCCTTCGATTGTGTGGATCATGATAAGCTATGGACAACATTACAGAGAATGAGTATTCTGTATCACTTAATTGTGTTCATGAGGAACCTGTATATAGACTAAGAGGCAGTCATTCAAATACAATAAGGATAGTTGTATGCCAGGGTTGGATTCTTTCACCATACAAATTCATTATGCATGCTGAAGAAATAATTTAAGAAGCTGGATTATATGAAGAAGAATGTGGCATCAGAGTTGCAGGAAGGCTCATTAACAATTTGCAAACAAACAGGATTAAAAATACTTACTGATGAAGATAAAAAACCCCACAGCCTTGGGTATGGGTTGCACCTTAATGTAAAGAAAACAAAAATCCTTACCACTAGACCAACCAATAGACATCATGATAAATGGGGAAAATATTGAAGTTGTCAAAGGCTCTTTTTGCTTGGATCTACCATCAACACTCATAGATGCAGTGGTCAAGAAATCAAATGGCTTATTGCATTAAGTCAATTTGCTGCACAAGACCTCTAAAATGTTAATGAGCAAAGATGTCACTTTGAGGAATAAAGTGCACCTGATAAATGCCATGGTATTTTCAATAGCCTCATATGCAGGTAATAGTTGGACAATGAATACAGAAGACCATAGAAAAATTGATGCATTTGAGTTACAGTGTTGGACAAGAATAATAAAAGTTCCATGGACTGCCAGAAGAACAAACAAGTCTGTGTTGGAAGAAGAACAACCAGAATGCTTCTTAGAAGCCAAGATGGCCAGACTTTGTCTCTCATACTTTGGATATATTATCAGGTGTAACCAGTCCCTGGAGAAGGACATCATGCTTGGTGAAGTGGACAGACAGCAAAACAGAGAGAGACCACCAACGAGATGAATTGGCACTGTGGCAGTATCAATAGCCTCAAACATAGCAGCAATCATGAAAATGATGCAGATCTAAGTGGTATTTCATTCTGTAGTACAGGTCGTAACCATCTCGACAGCACCTAACAACAACAATCATGACTGCCAGGGAATGAACAAAATTGTCTTGGAAAAAGTATAGGCAGAATGCTACTTGGAAATGATTATGATGAGAATTCATCTCATATATTTGGATATGTCATCAGGAGGGACAAGTCATTGAAGAACGACATCTTGCTAGATAAAGTGGTAGGTCAGTGAAAAAGAGGATGATACTCAACAAAATGTATTGACATGGTGGCTGCAACAATGGACTCAAACCTAGATATGTTGTGAGCATGGTGCAGGACCCAATAGAGGTTTTTGTTCTGTTTTCCAAAGGGTTGTTATGAGTCAGAACCCATGTGATGTCTCTTACAAAAAACCAAATATAATGGTTATTACTAGTATTAGTTGTTACTACACCAATATTTTACAGAGGAACATCACATAAATTTTGTTTTCATTGGTACATAGTGAACAAAAAATAAATTTTATCTCCAATTTTTGAAAATTCTTCTGAAACAAAGGGAAGAGACAGAGTGCGAAAAAGGATTAACAGTATCAGGAAGTTGATTCTGCCATTTCACCATTATTTTGTAAGCCAAGGCAATTGAAAGGGCTTATCAGATGAACATTATTCAGATTCAAATCCATGAGACCCAAGATTTTTGTGGACTGGCTACTCAACCTTTCTCAGTGTGATTTTAAGGATTAAGAAATGAATACTCTTGACTCAACACATTTCCACCTGTCTATGAAGTAACTCATCATAATTACTATGGATTGGACTCAACTTGGCAGCACTGAGTTTTGATTTAAGAATTAACTCAGGAGTCGTTGTGGCACAAATGGTTAAGTGGTTAACTACTAATTGAAAGTTGGCAATTTGAATTCACCTAGAGGAGCTCTGGTAGCGTAGTGGTTACGAATTGGGCTGTGAACCTTAAGGTCAGCATTTCAAAACTACCAGCTGCTCCAAGGGAGAATGATGAGGCTTTCTGCTCCCTTAAAGATTTACAGCCTTGGAAACCCTGTACAGGGTCACTATGGGTTGGAACCCACTCGACGGTACTTAACAACAACAGAGAAACCTTGAAAGAAAGTCTCGGTGGTCTACTTTTGAAAGATCACAGTCATTGAACATTCTATGGAGGACAATTCTACTTTGCAACAGAACTGATTCCAATGCAATTTAAAAAACACAAAATAAAACCCAAACCCTACTTATTCACTAAACAGGGAGACTCCATAGACACTTGCCAACAGATAGGCAACCATACTATATTGAAAAGTCGGCAGAATGTAAGCAGACTCCAGATCGAAGTGGTCCTTGAAGAACAGATAAAGGGCAGAATCTTTTCCATAGACAGTAGGGAGAGGGGTGGCAGCTAGGGGGGATGAAGTTTTTAAAGAAGGACGTGACAGGAAGTGGTCTATTTGTCAATTTTCATACTAACCTCAGTTGATTCTTATAGATCCTTGGGTGATTCTTACAGGTGATTCTTATAGATCTTGTTAAAATGTAAATTCTGATTCAGTGTATCTGGGATGGAAATGTGACTTCTCAGCAAGGGTCAACTTGAAATGAACCTGTTGGAAGCTGTGTCTAAAATTTATGTAGTGTTTGTTCTCCTTAATTTATTCCTAAAGCAACATATCAGGCTTTTATATTATTATTATCTATATTTTGCCAATGTAGAACTGGAAACTCTCAGTTTGCCCCCAATTACACAGGTAGCAAGATATAAATTATACTTGAATACAATTTGTAGTATTCCAAGTCTTTTTCCTCTACTTAACTGCCATAATACGAAAATAAAGACCAATATGGGATCTCTGTGTCATCTACCACCAGACACTGCTCCAGGGAAAAATACAGAATAGCCTTAAACCCCTTGCTTTCAGTCATAAAAGTAACCATTAGGCCCAGAATCACCTGATCTTTCCGTTTTGTTTCAGCGTCATTTATTTAGTGATTGTTCTCTAAGTGTCTTCCTGATAGCTATCATCGGATTTACACACCAACTGAGAAAAGAACTAATTTCAAATTGATATTATTTGACAAAATTGCACTGTTTTAACTATGCCAATTTGTGCCTGGCTCAGTGCCTTTAAGGACGTGCACTTTCCAGATCCCCATCTCTCATAGAGAGGGTTCTTTTTAGTTCAGCATCGTTTGTTACTAAATCCTTGTTTTGTTTAGCATTAGTACTAAATCCTTGTTTGTTTTTGTAGGGTTTACTGCACAGATTTGGGCACATTTTGCTAGCTATAGTTCACAGATTTCAGCTCTCTACTGTTCAAGCTCACCAGTTGCTCTTCAGAAACCCTATACAGGGTTGCTATGGGTCAGAACCGACTTGACAGCACTTAACAACAACAACTGTGGCACTATGGGTTAATGTGCTGAACTGAAAAGTGGTTTTAACAGCAATGTCAGTAGTTCAAGCTCACCAGCCGCTCTTCAGAAACATTCTACAGGGTTGCTATGGGTCGGAACTGACTTCACAACACTTAACAACAACAACAACAACTAATACTGGGTGAAAACCTCAATTGATTGGCTGCTCATAGCCACTCATCATACAGTTAACTGTGCCTGTATTAGGTTTCATCACCATGGGAATAAGCACATCTCATCTGCTAACCCCTGGAAATCCTAGCCTAGTCAAGTTGACACAGATCCGTAACTATTACACTCCACGCTTGTCAACTTGAAACTGATAGACTATATGGATAATCTCTAAATAAAGAAGATTGTAAAGTCAATCTTGTGCCTAATATGATGTAACTAAAACATGTACAATAAAAAATGTACTGGCCCAATTTTCATGTTTATGTCACAAATGAATAAAGCAAAGGTATTTGATGCATACGTATAAAACAAACAAACAAAAATATATTCATCTAAATGTCCAAAGGGCACATTCTGCAAGCCAACCTCCTGCCCATAGGTGCACAGCCTTACTCAGTCCATGGGCCTAGACTCTCAAGCTGCTCTCTCTTTCCATGCCGCTGTCTCTGCCACAGCCTCTGCTTTTCCAGGCAGAGATCCCATGCTCCACTCATGCTCTTTTTTAATGATGGTCCTGGGATCATCTGTTCTTGAAATGAAAGATGAACTATTCCTCCCTTTTATTTTCACATCTTCTACAATTACAGTTGTGACAATCACAATTAATCCTACCAACAGTTACTCACAATTGAAACCATAAAATCCTATCAGCATCACCCCCACCCTCATGCTCCGGACCCATCTGGAAGAGAGGAAAACTATTAAGTGGGAATTCTACTATAATCCCCCAGGAAAACTATTTAGAAGGGGTTAATTCTGATACTAGGCACACCTATGAAAACTTGTAAGCTAATGACTTCATGTCTTTTTAGTCCCCCATTTTTGATAGCCAATGTCTCAATTGCCCATCCCTATAGACCCAGCAAACTGCGATGAACATGTTCCTTGATCTGAAGAATCTTCCATTCCAATTGGAGTTTTGAGCAAAAGTCCAGTTCATCCAATTGTAGTAATTGACACTTGCTCACAGGATCAAGCATCTTTATCTGGTCAGGTTCTGGTCCCAACTCAGCCTTAGCCATCAAAGCTAAGTCAAATGGGTACCAGCTGCAAGTTTTGGAGTTTTCACACCTCCCAGCACTTCAAACCAGTTGGCCCTTTCACTCTCAGCCGTGACCCCCATGAACTTGGTAGTGACCATGGGCTCAGAAGTTCACACAGTTCCCTAAATTTCAGATCAGCCAGCCTTCTCTCTATCTCATCTCAAGGTCAATGAATGCCAATAGAACATGTCCAAACTCAGCCTGTGTCTTCATTGCTGCATTTCCCCCAATTCCACTCATACATAGACACAGGTGGTCAACAGTGAGCATACAGCTCCAGTTCCCTTTAACTTTCAGCCCTGGAAGGGGGCTTTCTCTGATGGGCCGACTTTCCTTGCCTTGATGCCTCCAAAATGAAAAACGCTAAACTGCTTTTGCACTTTTACTTTCTTTCAATTAGGAATCTCCTGTTCTCCCAGCAGTTCTGGGTTGGTCTACATGTCTTTTTAAATGTAAATACCCGAACTCTGAAGGTTTTGATTGGGACTCATGATTCCACCTAAGGCGTCATACTCTACAAAGGATTAAACCAAAAAATCTACTTTTTCTAGGCCAACTCTTAACAAATCTAATCAAGTATATACTGAAGGTGGGCTTACAAGCACTCTGTAATCATAACTCCCAATATTCCTATCATACATGTATATGTCTATTCTTACAGTAATAAGCAGGAGAAACCAATATTCCCAAAGCAGTCAAACACATAAACCTTTTTAAACACTCAAGTTCAGTCTTTCCTTCTACCTTGGACTAACCACTTTCATATGCATATGGACTTGGGCTTCTGACAGAGCAGATTCCAGTAGGCTCTGGCCCCTAATGAGCTATCCTGTTTAACCAGTGTTACATCTGCTTTCGGCAACCCCAGAAGTTGCCCCTCTTCCCTTGGATGAACTATTTTATATCATGCCCCTTTGTTTTTACTCTTATAAAACCTCATATGTCCATGAGTGGGAGCCATGGCCATGAATCTCGCTCCTGACACCAACTGCAAAAAACATGTTTCTGCCATGTCTGACTTCCTCTGGCTCCATAATGATGAAAGAGGACTAAACTCAAAATCAACCCAAGGCTGATTCCTATAAAGGGGAAGCCACACATGTCTCTACCCTCTATCAGTGCCTTTAAAATTAATCAGACCTCAGTACCAATTTAGAAAACTCATCCTTATGATTGTGTTTCTCTAGAACCTCACTTTTTTAGTACAACATATCTATCATTCTATAGTTTATTATCAATGAAATGGCTTACAAATATAGAGTCACAGGTCCTCAGCAGAAAAGAGACTTTCCTGTATGTCCATTATATTGAGAACAGGCAACATCCCCAAGGAAGAAGCCTTTTAATTGACTGGCTGCTCACACCCACTCATCATAGAATTAACTATGCCTATATTAGATTTTGGAGTCCTGGTGTGGTACTGTGGGCTAATGAGTCAGACTGCAAATCATTTGAACTGCAAGGTCGGTGGTTCAAGCTCACCAGCTGCTTCTTGGAAACCCTACAGGGTCCCTATGGGTCAGAATCAACTTGATGACACTTAGCAAAAACAACAACATATTAGAATTCATCAACATAGGAATTAGCACATCTCTGACAAACCTCTGGAAATTCTGACCTAGTTAACACTGAACCTTAACCATTACAGACCCTGAGATCCTAGTGCATTGAGGCAACTGCCTCAATCCAGGGACAGAAAGCTGTGACACAGGAGGAGTGTCAGAGGAGCAACAGTGGCAGAACCAAGGACCAGAGCATGAGACCGAGCAGTGGGTTTCCTAGCCCACAGAGCAAGTAAAGTTGAGTGACTTTAGGCAGGAAGCTTGCTCTTGGAGTGGGGTACCTCTTGGCACTTAAGTAAGGGAACTAGGTTTGCTGACCCATGGAGTTAGAGCTGGGTGCCTTCAGGCTGAAGCTTGTGGTGAGGTGGTGTGTTCAGTAGGCATTATCAGCAGCTAACTGGAATAACTGTGCCCTGAGCATTTTCTGATCCTGTATTGTGACCTGTTAGCTGGGAATATATTGTCCAAGCTCTGTGTGGTCATTGCAATGATTAAGCCCAACTGAGTAGACAGTGTCATGGAAGGTATGGTTTGTTGTCACATATTTTTGTAGAAATCCTATGTACTATAGGATCACTATGAGTTGGAATCAACTTGATAGCTGTGGTTTTGATTAATGTTACATTTTAGGTATTTGCAGGTGTATGTGTGTGCGTCACAGAGAAAAAGAGAGAGATAGTTAGTTGATTAGAGATAATCAGATGCCTAGGTGATGCTGTTGGCTAAATGGAACTGAGGTTCAGAAATGAGATTTAGGGAGAGATACTAGGGATACTGGAGTCCTGGTGTGGCGCTGTGGGTAAATGTGCTGGACTGCAAAGTTGGCTTGAACCATAAGGTCGGTGGTTCAAGCTCACCAGCCTCTCCTCAGAAGCCTTATACATGGTCGTTATGGGTAGGAACTGACTTGACAGCACTTAACAACAGCAACAACAACAACTAGGGATACTGGAGTCCTGGTGTGGCACTGTAAGGTTACTTGACTATAATGTCAGTTTAAACC
>NW_006408592.1:112844-129381 GCF_000296735.1 Chrysochloris asiatica | reverse complement strand
GAATACTCATACTTCATAATGTTGCCCATAGCTTATCACAATCCACACAATTGAAAGCCTTTGCATAGTCAATAAAGCACAGGTAAACATCTTTCTGGTATTTTCTGCTTTCAGCCAATATCCACCTGACATCAGCAATGATATCCCTCTTTCCACATCCTCTTCTGAATCTGGCTTGAACCTCTGGTAGTTTTCTATCAATGTGTGTTGCAGCCATCTTTGTATTATCTTTAACAAAAATTTACTTGCTTGCAATATTAATGATATTGTCCAATGATTTCTGAATTCTGTTGGGTCACCTCTTTTTGGATTGAGCACAAATATGGATCTTTTCCAGTCAGTTTTTCAGGTACCTGTCTTCCAAATATCTTGACATAGATGAGTGAGTACCTCCAGTGCTGCATCAGTTTGTTGAAAGATTCTAATTAGTATTCCATAGATTCCTAATGCCTTGTCTTTCCCAATACCTTCACTACACCTTGGACTTCTACCTTCAATATTATTGGCTCTTGATCATATGTTACCTCTTGAATGGTTGAAATCCACCATTTGTTTTTGGTACAGTGATTCTGTGTATTTCTTCAATTTTCTTTTGATGCTTTTTGCATCATTCAATATTTTGCCCATAGAATCCTTCAGTATTTCAAATTGAGGCTTGAATTTTTTCTTCAATTCCATCAGCTTGAGAAATATTGAGCGTGTTCTTCCTTTGTGGTTTTCTAACTCCAGGTTTTTGCACATTTTTTTTATAATGCTGGTCTTTGTCTTTCCCAGCTACCCTTTGAAATTTTCTATTCAGATCCTTTACCTCCTCATTTCTTCCATTTGCTTTAGCATCTCTGTGCTGCAGAGCAAGTTTCAGAGTCTCTCTGACATCCATTTTTGTCTTTTTCATCTTTCTTGTTTTCTTAATGACCTTTTGCTTTCTTCTTGTCTGATGTTCTTGATACCATTTCACAAATCTTCTGGTCTTTGGTTTTTAATGTCTAATGTAGCAAATATGTTCTTCAAAGGACCTCTAAATTCAGGTGGGGCATGTTCAATGTCATCTTTTGACTCTCTTTGCCTTGTTTTAATTTTCGTCAGCTTCAGCCTGAATTTGTATATGAGCAATTGACGGTCTGTTCTACAGTCTGACCTGACCTTGTTTTGGCTGATAATATAAAGCTTTTCCACCATTTCTTTCCACAGGTGTAGTCAATTTGATTTCTGTGTATTCCATCTGGTGAGGTCTATGTGTTTAGTCATCTTTTATGTTGCTTAAAAAAGAATTTGCAATGAAAAAGTCATTGGTCTTAAAAAATTCTGTCATGTGATCTCCAGCATCATTTTATCACCAAGGTAATTTTTCCCAACTACTGGTCCTTCCTCTTTGTTTCCAGCCTTTGCATTCCAATCACCAGTAATTATCAATACATCTTGATTGCATGTTTGATCAATTTCAGACTGAAGTTCTTCAATTTCATTATCACTGGCTTTAGTTGTTGGTGTGTAAATCTGAATAATCGTGATATTAACTGGTCTTCTTTGTAGACATATGAATATTATTCTATCACAAACAGTCTACTCTGAGGTAACGCTATGGGGACGTCCTAGTCTGCCACATTTGGTTGCTGTGAGTAGAAATCAACTCAATGACACCTAATAACAATAGACCACTGGTAATTTGGGCAGGGGCCCAGCTAAGAACTCCCAATGCCAGAGTCTTTTGTTGGGCAATTGTGTTGAATCCTTATTTTAGGCTATTTTAGTCTTTGATTGTAGACCCTTTTGTCAATACTTGCTTCCTTTGCCATGTTCTGTTGATCTTGACTTTTTTTTTTTGTCTCCATCTTGCCTCTTTGTCTCTGACTTCTTGTTGTTTTTTTAAGTTTTTATTGTGAATTGAGTGATAGTTTACATGGGAGAACATCAGCTTTACAGTTTTGTGTTTTTTTTTTCGGCTGTACACCGAAGCACTCAGGAACATATAACCATTCAAACAAACAAGCAAGCCTGCTCCCTGGCCTGACTTCTTGGTTTTTGACTTGCCTCTTGGTTGTGGGCTTCTATTTCTTGCCTGAGCCTTTTTCCTTCTCCTTTGTATGTTCCCTTCTTCATACCACTTTCCAGTTCCAGTTGAGTTAGTTCCACCTGTTGGTGATCCCAGGTGTGTCAGAGTAGAGCTGCACTTCATAGGGTTTTCAGTGGATGTGACCTAGTAGAATACTAGGATTTCTTCTGAGTGTACTTGAACTGCAAACCTAGCACACTAACTGCTTGAACTACCCAGGGACTCCCCTTTAGACCACTAAACCAAATCCAAACCAAACCATTGCCACTGAGTCCTTTCCAAGTCATAGTGACACTGTATCAGGTTTCTGAGAACCTGTATTTATATGAGAACATTTTTTTCATGTTTCTCCCACAGAGAACCACTGACCTTGCAGTTAGAAGCCCAACACCTAACCTACAGTGTTACCAACCATCAGGACTCTTTATCAAATCACTAGTGACTCCTAATTTATCTTTTGTGTGGTTTGATGTTTACTCTGTGGTAGTTTCTATTCCACTCAACTCTCAGCATAGGCCCGTGAAGCTGAAACTTTCTCAACTGTTGAGTCCCCCACACGATATCTTAACTCTGCTTAGTATCTCTCAACTTGAGGTTATAGACATCTCTCCCTGCTTAGAGTCAGTTGTTATTAAGTTGGTTCTGACTCACAGTAACCCTATAAGTATAGAGTTTCCAAGGAGTGGTTGGTGGGTTTGAACTCCCAACCTTTTTGGTTAGACGTCCAGTGCTTATTGTGCAGCACCACACCAAGACAATTTAGAATAAGCAGATTATAGTTTAAATAAACCTTAGGGAACAGATGGACTCCTAGAAAGAACTCTAGATTTGCCCTTGGTGCTGATGGCTTAGCAGATGTACTGGGGCGGGGGAAGCAGTACAAGTTTAAGCCATTTACTCCAATACGATTGTCTGTACAGATTTTTTAATGTGTTGTTTGGGCATCAGCACAATTCTGGAAGGAAACAGAAAACATTTTACATCTTTTAAAAAAACAGCTGGTAGAATTTTGGCTTCCTAGTTAGGACTTTTAAAACAAGATTATATTGAAAGCTACTTTATAAACTCTCTTATTGCTGGGTGCCTTCTCGTTTTTTAGGCTGGAATGCCTGGACTAGAGCCATTAGACATTTCTTGATATCAGTGACATTAACAGACGTGAAAAGTCAAGAGGAGGAAGGACATCAAGAATGGATGAAACAAGCCCAAAATAGTTGGATTCATTGATACTAGTCAAATAAAACACTTCTTTCTGCCAGACACTTACTAGGTGCCTTCACACATTATCTTCTCCAGTCATCACAACAATCATATGGAGTAGGTGTTATTATCTCTACTTTGTTGACAAGTCTTGGCAAAGTTACAAAGCTCACTTGAGGCCAGAGACAAGATGCAAACTCAGTATAGACTGAGTCTGTATATGATGGAGTAAGTTTCAAACTTGGATCAGGGTCAGTGGAAAAAGAATGATCATATTGTAAATGTGCATTTGCTATATTCTCTTCATAAAATGTTTTAAACAAATGCTTATTTTATTTCACCAGAGGTAAGATAGTTCTTCTGAATCTATCATTCAGGGAAAGAACTTCAGAATAGTGCTTTGAAGCTAGATAACTTCTGTGACAAAGAAGACTTTCTCCCAAATTAGAATACTGGGTCAGTTGGAAGTTTTCTCAGCATTGAGCTTCCATTTTATGCTTGATTGCCTATTTCCTCTATGTGGAATAGTTATATGCCTTGTTCTCCATTTTTCCACACCCACTCACCATCTTCAATAAGTGTCTTTCTTAAAATCATGAGGCCAATTAGCTGCCATAAGCCTCAACTTCTCCATCTATAATTTGTGAATTATACTGTTAATACATGAAGTTATTGTTTATATAAGGGTAGATAGATAGAAAGATAGAGATTTACTTCAAAGAAATGGCTCATACAATTATGGGGACTGGCAAGTTCCCAATCCCTGGGTTAGGTGACAGGTTGCTGGCTCATATAGCTGGTGAAATAAAGATCTGCAGGTCAGGCAGAAAAGTGCAGATTGCTCATGTCCCAAGAACTGGAGATCAGATAGGATGAGTGCAGGATCGAGAGGGAGAGGAGGAGGGAGAGAGCATGAGGGAAAGAGAGGAAGGAGGAACTGTAAGAGTGAGAGAACTTTGTTAGAATATTCATTTATATACTGGATAAAGGCCAGATCCCTAAGGAAACCCCTTTAACAGATTGTTCACATCAGATCACAAAATGCAGGATAAGGTAATGTCTGCCAAACCACTGAGGACTGTAACCCAACCAAGTTGACACATAGCATTAGCCATTACACTGGCCTAGAAATCTAACCAGGAAAAAAAGTTATGTTAGATGAATTCAATGGACAAACATGAGAAGAATATGATGACTGAAACAAAACAAACAAAAAATGTATTTCTAAAAGAAATAAAGAACCTGTTTCAAAATTTAAAGAAATTAGTAGTCCACTGAGTTTCATCACCATTTGCCATGTTTTTTTTTTTTTTTTTAGCTATAGATGAGGCATTTTAATAATGAGACACATTTCAGACATTTTAGGTTATCCAGTTGTATTCCCACCGCTTGTCTGTTGGTTTGTCATACTGTGGTGGCTTGTATGTTGCTGTAATGCTGGAAGTTGTGCCATCAATATTCCAAATGCCAAAAGGGACATTCATGGTAGACAGGTTTCAGCAGAGCTTTCAGACTAAAAGATTAGGAAGAAGGACAGGCCAACCATTCCGGAAGGGTTAGCTACTGGAAACCCTATGAATAGCAACAGAACATTATCAGATATAGTGTCCAAAGATGAGCCCTTCAGTTTGGAAGGAGCTAAAAATATGACTAGGAAAGTGTTTCCTTCTCAAAGTAGAGTTGACCATAATGAGGTGGATGGAGCAAAGTTTTTGGGACATTCATTGCTAATGGGGCACAACTCAAACACAAAGAGCCACAAATGTCCTTTAGTAATCAGAATATGGAATGTATGAACTATGAATCTAAGAAAATTGGAATGCATAAAAAATGAACTGGAATGCATAAACATCTATACTCTAGGCATGAGTGAGCTGAATGAATTGAGATTGACCCTTTTGAGTGAGATGATCATGGTTTACTATACAGGAAGGACAAATTGAAGAAGAATGGCATCGCGTATCTCTTGAAAAAATTCATTATGAAAAAAAGCATTTCAAAATTTATCATAAAGTATAATACTGTCTATAATATGATAATATCCATATGCCTACAAGGAAGACCAAGGAGCTCTGGTAACATAGTGGTTACTAGCCAAGTTTCTAACCTTAAGGTCAGTAGTTCAAAACTACCAGCGGTTCCATGGGAAAAAGATGAGGCTTTCTGCTCCTGTAAAGATTTACAGCCATGGAAATCCTATGCAGGGTTGCTATGATTTGGAACCGACTCTAAGGCACACCGCCACCACCACTACCTCAAGGAAGACCAGCTGATACCACCATTATTCAAATGTATGCACCAACCACAAAAGTCAGTGATGAAGAAATTAGAGAATTCTACCAACCTCTTCAATCTGAAATTGACCAAACATGCAATTAAGATGCACTGTTAATTACTAGTGATGGGAATACAAAAGTTGGAAACAGAAAGGAAGGATTGGTGGTTGAAAAATAAGGTCTTGGTGATGGATAGAAATGATGCTGGAGATCGAATGATTGGATATTGGAAGACCAACAACTTATCCCTTGCAAATACGTTTTTTCAGCAATATGAATGGCAACAATATACATAGACACTAACAGATGTAACACGTAGGAATCAAGTTGACTACATCTGTTGAAAGAGTTGATGGAAAAGCAAAACAAGGCCAGGGGCTAACTGTGCAACAGACCAAGAGTTGCTCATATGTAAGTATAGGCTGAAGCTGAAGAAAATGAAAAGAAGTCCATAAAAGCCAAAATATCAAAGTCCATCTCAAGGCAGAGTTGATGTATTTGACCCTAATAACCAAAGACTAGAGGAGTTGTAGGATAACATCAAGAACATCATGTGTAAAGAATGCAAAAGTTCGTTGAAATATAGAAAGGACCAACATGGATGTCAGAAGAGACTCTTATACTTGTCCTTAACATTGTTGTTATTAAGTGCTGTCAAGTCAGTTCCGACCCATAGTGACACTCTATAGGGTTTCTGAGGAGTGGTTGGTGAGCTTGAACCACCAATTTTGCAGTTCAGATAGACTTTGGAGTCCAGGGCATTAACCCACAGCTCCACACCAGAGAAATTAAAATGACTGTAAAAAGTTGAACAGAAAACTTCAAAAGGCAGTTGGAGAATGTGCAAAGAACTAGAGTCAGAAAACTAAAAGAGAAGAACAAAACTAAGCATTTCTCAAGCTGAAAGAATTGTAGAAATCAAGCTTCGAGTAGCAATATTGAAGAATTCTATGGGAAAATTATTGAGTGATATAGGAAGCATCAAAAGAAGATGGAAAGATACATAGTCACTGTACCAAAAATAATTGTTTGATGCTCCATTATTTCAAGCCCTCTCAGAGGCTCCGTGGAGGAAAGGCCTGGGGAATTAGTTCTGAGAAATCATATATTGAAAAACCCTAGGGAGCACAGTTCTACTCTGACACACATGGGGTCACCAAGAGTTGGAATCTACTAGATAGTAATCGGATAGAGTAGATTCTGGCTTTAATTGCTTCAAAAGGTAAAAGTTTCTGCAGCTGTATTAGTTTCCCAGGGCTGCCAAGTCAAGTAGGTGACTTGGTAGAAATTCATTGTCTTTGACTTAGAAGTGCAAATTCAGGCTGTCGGAAAGACCGTGGTCTTTCTGAAGACTCTAGTGGAAGATCCTTTATGTTTTCCTCCCAACTTTTGGTAGCCTCATTGTCGGGAGCCAGCCCCGACACTCTTATTTGGGGGTCCTAGAGGGAGGTCTGATGTCGGCGAAGAAATGAAGCTCGCAGAATCAATGGGTCTTTTTAGATGGTGAATCTTCTCCTTTCACATTTTATTTCTCCTCTTCTTCCCTTCACATTTTATTTCTCCTCTTCTTCCCTTCACATTTTATTTCTCCTCTTCTTCCCTTCACATTTTATTTCTCCTCTTTTTTTTTAATTTCAGATTCTCAAACAGCTTTTATACTACTCTATACCATCAATCTATTAATCATTCTTTTCAAAGTAGTGGTCTAATCATACATATTAATCATTTCAATATAGAACATCAAGAGCATTAAAGTCTTCCTTGTTCCCCTTTACATAGTTAGACAATATTTGATTTCTGTAACCAAGTCTCATTGCTCGAAAATGTCACATTAACCTTAAAACATAATTCTAAATCTTAACTCCTGTTTCTACCTTCACCTATTATTTTCTATAGATTCATTAATCACAACATGTACCTAGACATTATTTGCTATGGTAACTGACAACACAGTTGTTTCTCATGTTTGATTAAACAAGAAAAACAAGAAGCATAAAGTTTTGTAGTTAAGAAGAAATGGAGCAACTTTCTTATAACGTCTCTACATAAAACATCTAGTTAGATTTCTGCTTATGATCTGTTATTATTCCCTTAGCCCTCAATTGCATTTTTGCTAATTTTCTAAAGGTCTTGATGTCCCTGACCAAAACTACACAGAATGTTGAATGTAATCTTAAACTTGGACTGGCAAAAACTTTAGCTGGTTTTTCCTAGTGGTGAAACTTATTGTTAGTGTGAAAAGCATTCTTTAGGACTACGCATGATTGAATATGGTGTGAAGGTGCCTAAAAACAAGTTTCAAATCTCTAATATAATTCTTACTAAGATTCTACTGAAAACTTTTATTATAAAATCAAGAAAATTAAAAAATAAGCTGATTAAAACAAAGAGACAAAAACTGCAGAGTTCCCACATAAGATCCCTCCCAGGGCCTTGCCTTCCAAGGGGAGACCCATTGTGGCCTTGCTTAACAATGAGCCCTTCATGTTTAGGGTCCTCCGCATGGCCTCTGCCACCTCATGTGTTCTTTGCCTTGTAGCTGCAATTTAACTTAATCTCTGTCTCCTTTGTCACATGGCCATCTTCCTTATGTCTCTCTGTGTTTCTACTCCTTTCATAAGAACATCACTCAATTGGATTACAACTCACTCTACTCCAGTGTTGTTGTTGTTAAGTGCCATGAAGGCAGTTCCAACCCATAGTGACCCTGTTTAGGGTTTCTGAGGAGCAACTGGTGAACCTGAACCACCGACCTTGTGGTTCAAATGGACATTGCAGTTCAGTGCATGAACCAACAGCACCACACCAGAACTCCCTACTTCAGTATAACCCCATATTAATTTAAAGACATCCTCAAAGACCCTATTTACTAACAAGAGCTCATTCACTGGTACCTGGGTTTGTGATTAACATATCTCTTGGGAAAACACCAGTCACTCTGTAACAGTGGTATTTTCATTGTATTTGTGTAGGCATACTTTTGCCTTCATTAAAGGATAAAACCTATAAGCAGGAAACTGACAAAATTCTTTTGGATTGTTGTTGTTATTAGGTGCCATTGAGTTGGTACTAACCCATAGCGACTTTATGCACAGCAGAACGAAACACTGCCCGATCCTGGGCCAATCTTACTACTTTTGCCACGCTTGAATCCATCAATGCTGGCACTTGGCCAATCTATCTCGTTGGGTTTGTAGGCAACTAAAAAAGAATATTTGTTGGAAAATTGGAGGATGAAGTGTTATAAGGGACAGAATTGGGGCAAGGTCTTTCCTTCGACAATTGTATAGCTTGGTTGAAGTGGGAATCTTGCTGAATGCCATTCTTGGGCAAAGTGGCTAAGAAGGTAATGAAAGTAAAGCTATGTTTTTGTTGATTTGTCTCCTTATTGAAAAGTTGTTGTTGTTGTTGCTAAATGTTGTTGAGTTATTTATGACTCATAGCAACCCTGCATAGAGTTTCCAAGGAGGAGCTGGTGATCTGAACTGCTTGCCTTGGAGTTCAAACTGACCTTGTAGTCCTGTGCTTTATCCCACAATGCCACACCAGGACTCTGTTATTGAGAAATAGTCAACATTTGATGTTTTTCAAACCATTTGATGTTGCCAAGGGTGAGGGACCTAAGAAGGGGTTGCCTCTGATACTCCCTGGGTGACTGGCACAGCCAGATGTTCGGCTTTTTGAAGTGAATACGTTAAACATGAAATTGAGGGGTAGTGGAAGAACATGGCATTTATAAACAGAGCACTGAAGATGGTAGGCTTCAGTCCCTTAAGTTCACCTTCCTAGTCACTGAAATAGAGATAAGAATTTCTTTCCTGTGTGGTGTGACCTATTTATTTATTTTTTGAGAAGAGACCTGGTAATTTTCAAATTGTCCTATAATCTTAGCTATCCCTGTTTGTGAGCAAATGGGTTTCATTATACGGCAGGGTGGGGTGAGAACAGTCCAGTGATAGTTATATTTCTTTTAATATATGATTTATACTCATTGGTGAATAGACAAGAGATCCTTTTCAATATTTTCTCTTAAATAATCCTAGGCTTTGAGCTAAATTCTTGTCCAAGTGTGGTCTGAGCAGAATTCTTTGAAAATAATTTGGAGACTGATTTTTTAGAGTTGTATAATTTCTATTTCGTCATTGTTATTAAGTGCTGTAGTGGAGAAATACTTATGTTTCTATAAGCTCAATTCACATTGGTGGTGGTGGTGGATGTATGCCACCTAGCTTATTCTGACTCATAGTGACTCTGTATAGAATAAATCTATACAGGAGCAGTAAACCTTTATGGGAGCAGAAAGTCTCATCTTTCTCCTAGGGAGTGACTGGTAGATTAGAACTGCTGACCTTATGGTTAGCAACCCAGGTCATAATTTACTACACGACCAGGGCTCCTTTTATTTACATTAGTCAACTATTGAAAAATGAATCTCTCTGCTATTGCTCTTTAAAGACCGGTCAGGAAATAACAAAAGAATTTCGTAGAGCAAACACTAGACAGTGAGGCTATTATTGTTGCTCTTAAGTTCTGTTGAGTTGGTTCTGACTCACAGAAGCCTTGTATAAGCTTTCCAAGGAGTAGCTGGTGAGTTTGAGCCATTGACCTTGAGGTTAGCAGTCTGGGGCTTATTTTATAGTGCCATAGCAGGACGTCATTGAGGTAAAGGGAAAAAATACACTGTTTCCCCTAGAATCAAGTTCTAGGAGTCAATGTTGGGTTAATTAAAAGTTGATCGCTGTGATGGTAAGAAAAGTGAAGGTAGAATAGGTCAAGACTGAAGGAACAGGCATTTAGGTAGCTCTTAGTCATAAGCTGAACTAGAACAGTCTGCTTACTTTTGTGAATTTTTTTAACAAGACACTTAAAATGGAAAGTTTGAAAAGTTACCTCAGAAATAAGTTCATTTCAGTTATACAGGATGGAACTGCCTAGCCCAGTAAAGTGAGAAATAGCTGTTGCATTGGGTAACTGAATATAAAATCTTTAAGAAGCTGTAAAGAGTGATTTAGCAGTGCCTTTAGTGTTATGGGAAATAACTTATTGATGAGGCAGGATTTGTAACTAGAGCTGATTCTACAAGCAGGATCTAAAATGTTAGAAACCAGACAAGAGGGTGCAGTCTAATTAATAAGTTCATCCGTTCCCTAAGGTGTTGCCTGTGTGTATGCAGGATTATTAAGAAAGTTTGAAAATGTGTGGAGTCCCTGATTTAATGGTCATTAAAGTGATGAAAGCATTCTGTTCCAATTTTCAGTTATACTGAGAAAGCCAAACACATTTGAACAGGTTTTCTCTTCTCATTTTGCCTCCTCTGCTTGTTTCCTGATTGTAAAATGAACAGATGTGATTGTAAAGTGGCTTTTGGTGATAAAGAGTTTGTACTAAGTGAGTTTCTACTGTGTCTATGTTATATGTTGTTATTGTTGTGTGCTGTTGAGTTAGTTCTGACTCATAACTATCCTGTACATGGTTTCCAAGGAGCAGCTGGTGGATTTGAAATGCCATTCTTGTGGTTAGCATCCAGTGATTATCCTATAGTGTCACAGTAGGTAGCTATATAATGAATTTAATATAGTGGCTATTTTAATGAATAAAAACCTTGTATTCATGTGGCATAGATTTATATGCAGGTAGTTGATTTATAGAATTCTTGCCTTCCATGGGGGATAGATATGTGGTTCAGTTCCCAGCCAGTGTACAGCCACCATTTGTGTCACTGTGTTGTATGTTACTATGACACTGAACACATTTCAGCAGAGTTTCCAGACTAAGATTAGGAAGAAAGGTCTGGTAATCTACTTATGAAAATTAATCATTAAAAACCCTAAGGATGACAACAGTCTGATCTCCAGCTGTACCTGTGGATGGGTTATGCAGCATTTTTTCCATTGTAAATGGGGTCACTATGAGTTGGTGTCTGCTTGACACCAGCTAACAATATGAAATATTTTCAGACAGGCTTCAGTTGAGGATGCATATGGGAAGGTTCCTTAGTCATTCCAAAGGTCTTAGTTTGTTGCTATTGTTGTTGTTAAGTGCTGTTAAGTTGGTTCTAATTCATAGTAACCCTGTATAGAGTTCCTGAGGAGCAGCTGGTGGGTTTAAACCACTGACCTTCGGGTTGTTGTTGATAAGTACCATAGAGTCGGTTCTGACTCATAGTGACCCTGCACAGGGTTTCTGAGGCTGTAAATCTTTATGGGAGCAGAATGCCTCATCTTTCTCCCACAGAACCACTGGTAGTTTTGAACTGCTGACCTTGAGGTTGGCAGCCAAACTTGTAACCACTATGCTTGCTACCTGAACTCCTTAGGGTTAGCTGTCACTAGGGTTAGCAGTCCACTAATTATCCTACAGCATCATACAAGTCTTAGCTTTAATAGACTCAAATATGTCATTTCCTGATACAGGCTGGAGAAAGCGCTCAGTGGATGGTCTTGTGGACTCATCTTTCCATGCTTTAGCATCAGACTTTTGCCTAGAGACAGCTGCACTCAAGATACCATGAGCAGAGAGTTTCTTTTCTTGGTTATGTAAGACTGAGCTGTTAATTATTGAATTTCTCTTCTAATATGAGCTTGAAAATCTGAAACAATGACCTTTCAGCCTGGCTTTAAAGAGGCCTTGGGTTGTTCTGAAATTATTGAAAAGGCCAGGCTCCTTCATTACTCATGCCACTGCACATGTTATTCCTTTTTTTTAACCTTGTGAATGCCTCTTTAGACTTCGGAAGTGGACTTTTGTTATTCTTTTTGGTTGTCTAGGACCTTCAAGTACTCTTCTCATTTTTAAAGCATTCTCTAATTCCTAAGTTCCAAATTAAAAAAACAAAATGGAAATGGACATAACCAATCTTGCTTGCAACAAAAGTACAGACATTTGACTCCGGTTCTATTGGTCACACTGGATTTGGAGTCAGACTTGGTTGCAAGAAAGTAGGTGCAGCCCCTGCTTTCTGGTGAGGGTGCAGCAGGATCATACAGTTTCCACAGACAGTAACTGTCCAAATCCTGTGAACACGTGACAGAATCAATGCCTAGAGGAAACAAGATTTAGGGCATTAGTCCTGGTTTCATAGCCTTCCAGAATACCTGTGAGCTCCCTCTGATAAGTTTATTTGCTATAAAAACAGGCATATATGATTTCTGTTGTTTGTAACAAAGACCCCTGAGTAATACACTCAAAACCCAGTTCAAGGATATCACCTCTATGAAACTGTCTCTGGTTCTTCTGGAAAACAATGATTTGTTCTGTATTGGGATCCTATAAAAAAGAACTCTGGTGATACAGTGAGATAAGCATTGAGCTATTACCCGCAGGGTTGGTGGTTCAAGCCTACCAGCTGCTCTGAGGGAGAAAGGTGAGATCCTGTTCCCGTATAGATTTTTAGATTCAGAAACCCAAAGGAAAGGTTCCACTCTGTCCTACAGGGTCACTATGAGTTGAAATCAACTCACTGGCAGCGACTTTGGTTTGGGGATCCTGAAATTACATTCGTTACAGGATGTGCCATTGCTTAGGGTCCTAAACAAGAAGCTCCGTTGGGATAGGTAACTTCTTCCATTCCTAGCACAGTAAATGTCTGTTGAATAAAATTATGCTCTGATCTAGGTTCTATTGCATTGTTGGGAGAATGCCCACAGTAATCTTCAAATTTGGTCATGTGCCCTTGTGTTAAAAATCTGGAACAGACATGGCATGATTGTGAAGGATTCTTGGTCCAACTGTCCAAGAAACTCTGCCTCATGTTTCATTTAGCACTTCCTGTTTAAAAACCACCCCTTGGTTTGATGGTACCAGATTCTTCCCTGATCTCCAATAGCACACACACACTCACACTTCATATGAATTTGTTAATTTTTAAACTTTTACAATTGCCATGCTTTCTAGCTATAGTATTCTCCTGGAAACAGGCCTGCATATCACAATGTGAATTTGAACTCTACTGTGTCTATTCTTGTTTTTATTATGTCAGTTTTGCAACTGATAGTAGTGAACTGATAACATAGCTGAGGATGATGATATGAAAACAAAGACTTCACAATCTCTGATTCACCCTCATATCCCCTTACATGTACGTGTACCCAAGATATGAAAACAAAGACTTCATAATATCTGATTCATCCTCACATCCCCTTACATGTATGTGTACCCAATGCGTCCCTTTCTTTGTGTAGCTGTGTAAGTAACTGCTTAGTTTCCTGATTTCTGAAGGCCCAAGGATTGTTTTTACAACATCCCCTTGTTCTGTGATGACATTAAGGCCTTTTTATTGGTGGGGGAGGGGTAAGTACAGGGCTATTGTCACCCTCAATTACTTCATAAAACCCCTCATCAATTATTAACCAAATCATACTCCCTCATCTCATGAATATCAACTTTTGTTTTTAAATCTATTTGCCCCTTTAAGGTGATTGACAATTTAATCATAGAAATATAGTTGCATACACTTATGTGCATAGAAATTGAGGAGGGGGTTGCAGCTACTGATGATCAAGGGATTCTGTATCAGGTAATGACTCTTTAATTACTACTTATATATTTTTCAAAAATCTTGGTCCTTTAGGAACTAACAATGAAAGTAGCAAGGGCATGACTTTACCTCACTATTTTAATTAATTTCAAGGTGGTCCCTCAAAGGGACAATGAAAAGGTGAAATGAAAATGAGGCATTTCAAATCTTTTCTGGTTACATTTTCTGGACTCAACATCTCTTAAAATTAAAAGGTAAAATCCAGGTCTTAGAATGGTATTAGTCAGGGGGATGTGAGTGTGGAGGTGATGCAGGAAAAGGGTGCTGAAGCATACATATTACATGAGGGATTAATTGGCAGGAGCACGAGAGAAAAATTTAATTGTTAATATTGACATGGGAAAAGGGTCACGTATTTGTAAACATAGACAGATTCTAGACCAATGGATAAAGAAGATAATAACTTCTCTCTCCATGACAGAAAGGGCTCTGGGGAAAAGTCTCCTAAGATGAGCTGCATTGTGTAGGTTAGGCTAAAATTTTCAGATTTGTATTTTTAACAATGCTCATGATAAAAGAGACCCAATTTAAAAATAAGGGCTGGTGAAAGGGGAGTATCTTGCAATGTTTCTTGGCTTGGTGTTACACTTTCCAATCACTTTTGCTTGTTTTGTAAATGTGTAGCAGCAGTGCTGTATTTTGAAGACTTAACTTTATCATCCAAAGCCTGAGGCTCTATCAGATCCTAAGCACTAAATGGGAATTCAATTATGCTGTCTCCATTCTATTTAGTAAAGCAGAAAATTAGAATCATGAGTTTTAGAGCAGTGTTTCTCCCTTGTGGGAGGGGAAGGGGTAGAGAGACCCCTCTCCCAGGAGAACATATCAGAGCTACCCAGGGTATGTGTGAAAAAGTATATTTAATATTATATAAAATTTTAATAGGAGATCCCACAAAAATCCCTTATTAATATTATTATTAAACTTTTTATTGTGAATTGGTTGAAGAGAGCAGATCAGTTTTCCATTCAACAACTCATACACATTTTGGTTTGTGTCATTGATTGCAGCCTCCAAGAGTGTAACATCACTCTTCCCACTTTCTCCCTGTATTTCCTGTTCTCATTCTTCCTTTTTCCTTAACCCTTCCTGCCTTCTAAACTTTGTCCCTAGAAAACGCAAACACTATTTTTTTTTTGTATTATAATGTACACAAAAAAGTAAAGGCAACCGATTGCATGTTTTATTATGTTAAATATGTGTGACAGAACATTTGACTTTTCCATATTCTTCACATGTACAATTCACTGATATTAATTATTCTCATTACATTGCTCAATCATCATCCTTTTCCATTACCAGATTATACTGACATCCTTGACAAAAGTTCATGTCCTCTTAACATTGAGTCCTTTATAACAGAAATTTGTTGACTCGGAAGTATTCATAGAAAATAAGCTTTCCTCTGCCTCTGAGTGGTTCCTGCTATCAGTAGGAATCCAAATCCTCTGGACACATGCAGAGAGTAGAAATATTGAGAAAGGGGAATGTTTTTGTGAGGGTAAGGCAAAAAGTATTGCTCCAAAATCTCAGAAACCTTTATTTATTTATTTTTTTAAAACGTGAAGTTATTGTTTTTTGACATATCCTCCATCTATGTCTATACATTTCTGAGGTGGCATGTCCATCTTTATAATCCTGTTCCACACCACTCATCTGTGAGTTTGCTGTACTGTGGTGGCTTGTGTGTTGCTGTGATTCTGGAAGCTGTGCCACCCATATTTTAAATACCAGCAGGGTCATTGATAGTGGACAGATTTCAGTGGAGCTTTCAGATGAAGAATGACTAGGATGAAGGCAAAGCAGAGCAATTTTGAATGTTTAACCACTGAAAATCATATGAATAACAGAGGAACCTTGTCAGATACAGTACCAGAAGATGGAAACATGAAAAGAATCAGATATAGTACTGGAAGATGAGCCCCTGAGGTTGGGAGACATTTAAAATATGGCTGGGAAGAGTTGATCGCGATGACGCAAATGGAATAAAGCTTTCAAGACCTTTATTTTCTGATGGGGCACAACTCAAAATGAGGATAAACAGCTACACACATCCATTAGTAATTAGATCTCAAATGTAGGAAGCATGAATCTTGGAAAGTCTGAAGTTATAAAAAATTGAATAGAACACATGAAGATGTCCTAGGCAGTAGTGAGGTGAAATGGGCTGGTATTGGCCATTTTGAATCTGAAAATCATATGGTTTATTATACTAGAAACAACAAATTCAAGAGGAATGGTGTCACACTCACCATCAAAAAGAACATTTCAAGATCTGTCTTTTTTTCCCCAAAATCTGTCTTGAAGAACAACACTGTCTCTGATAGGATAATCTCCATACACTTATAAGGAACACCAGTTACTACCACTATTATTCAAATTTACCCACCAACAACTCAAGACAGTGATGATGAAATTGAAGAGTTCTATCAATTTGTTCAGTCTGATATTGATCAAACATGTAATTAAGAT
>NW_006408592.1:82923-107224 GCF_000296735.1 Chrysochloris asiatica | reverse complement strand
ATGAAAGTCAAGGCTTGAATTTTTTTCTTCAGTTTTCCCAGCTTGAGAAATGCTGAGCGTGTTCTTCATTTTTGGTTTTCTGACTCCAGATCTTTGCACATTTTGTTGTAATATAGAGATGCTAAAATGAGTGGAAGAAGTGAAATAAGATAACCAAAACTAAAATTTCAAAGGACAGATAAAGTACATAAAGTAGAGCCTTATCATGTAATGTGCAAAGATATGGAGTTAGGAAATCTAAAGGGAAATAATTGAAAGAAATAAAGAAAAATTCAAGCCTTGACTTTCAATATTGAAGGGTTCTATGGACAACTATAAGTCTTGGTGTGCACTCTAGGATAAGCACTGGACTACTTACCAAAAGATTAGCCATTCAAACCCACAGTCATTCCTTAGAAAGCCTATGCTGGGTTGCTGTGAATTGGAACTGACTTGATGACACCTAACAACAACATGGGCAAACTGTTGATTGATTCAGAAAACATCAAAAGAAGATGAAAATAATACATAGAATCCCTGTACCTAAAACAAATGATCAACATTCAACCATTTCAAGAGGTAGCATATGATCAAGAAGCAATGGAATTGAAGGAAGAAGTCCAAACTGCACTGAAGACTTTGGCAAAAAACAAGGCTCCAGGAATTGATGTAATGCAAATTGAAGTCTTTCAACAAACTGCTGCACCACTGGAGGTGCTCACTCATCTATGCCATGAAATTTGGAGGTGAGCAACAAGGCCAACCAATTGGAAGATGCCTATACGTGTGCTATTCCAAAGGGAGGTGATCCAACGGAATGTGGAAATCATTGAACAATACCATTAATATCACATGCAAGTGAAATTTTGACTAAGATAATTCAAAAGTAACTGCAATAGTATACCAGTATGTAACTATCAGAAATACAGACAGATTCAGAAGAGGACATGTATTTAGAGATATCATTGCTGAGGTCAGATAGATGTTGGCTGAAATCAGGAAATGACAGAAAGATGTTTACTTGTGTTTTATTGACTATGCAAAGGATTTTGACTGTGTGGACTATGACAAGCTATGGATACCATTGTGAATAATGGGTATTCCAGAACACTTGATTGTGCATATGAGAAACCTGTAGGTTTCTCAATAGGCAGCTGTTAGAACAAGGGACATTTCAAACCTTTTCTTGGAAGGTGTGCACCAAGGTTGTATTTTTTCAACCTATGTGCTGAGAAAATAATCTGAAAAGTTGTATTATGTGAAAGAGAATGAAACAGGATTGAAGGGAGACTCGTTAACAACCTGCAATATGCAGATGATACAACCTTGCTTGCTGAAAGTGATGAGGACTTAAAGTACTGATGAAGGTTGAAGGTTGCAGTCTACATCCTTTAGTGTGGATTGCACTTCAATACAAAAAAAAAAAAAAAATCAGAATCCTCACAACTGTATCAATAAATAGCCCCATGATAAATGGAGAAAAGATTGGAGTTGTTATAGACTTCAATTTGCTGGGATCCACAATCGATGTTCTTGGAAGCAGCACTCAAGAAATCAAATGATGTATTGCTTTAGGCAAATATGTTGTACAAGACATTTTTAAACATTGAAATGTTCAAGAGCAAAGATATTAGTTCAAGGACTAAGGTGTGCCTCATCCAAGACATGGTATTTTCATTAGCCTTATATGCATGTGAAAGTTGGACAATGAATAAGGAAGAATTGATACATTTTAGTTATGATGTTGAAGAAGAATATTAAAAGTACCAAGAACTGCCAGAAAAACAAACACATTTGTGTTGGAAGAAGTACAGCCAGAATGCTCCTTATTATAAGTGAGGATGATGAGACTTCATCATGCTTGATAAAGTGAAAGGTATGCAAAAAGAGGAAGACCTCCAATAAGATGGATTGGTACAGTGACAGGAGTAATGGGCTCAAGTGTAACAACAGATGTGAGGGTGGTGCAGGAACGGACAGTGTTTCTTTCTGTTGTGCACAGGGTTGTTATGAATCGGAACTGACTCAGTAGCAACTAACCACCACTACTCCAAGAATCCTGGTGTGATGCTGTAGGATGAACACTGGACTACTAATTGCAAGGCTGGTGGTTCAAACCCGCCAGCTGATCCTTGTAGACTCTATGCAGGATCACTGAGTAGAAAGTTATTTGGCGACAATAACAACAATGATCCTTCTTCAAAGAATTCTGTGCTCTTTGATTTACACCATGTCAAAATGGAAGTTTTGGCATCCTTGAGGGAATCAAATCATGTTACTTTTCAATTGGGGACAAAAACAAGTCTGAAGGTGCAAGATCTGGACTGTAAGGTGGATGAGGTGAGGTTTCCTAATGAAATTCTCATAAGATAGCTCTTGGTATCCTTGAAGATTGAGCGGATATTTGGAAAAAATTACTTGGTACAAATTTCAACTTTCTTAAAGCTTCTTCTTAATAAGCTCCTGTGATCATCTTGATACCTTTGAAAAAAAATCTTTCAAGACTACCCCTTTGGAACTCCAAAATCCATCTCCATAATGTACTGAGCTAAACTCTCTAACTGTGATGTAACTGGCCCAGCAGATTTCTCCAGAAAACAGTTTTAATTGGACCTCTTTTTGAAGCACCCTATTGAGACTAAGACAAGTGTGTTACTGAGAGAAATTGTTTTGTTTGGAATAAAATTACATGTATGAACTGAAACCCTAGTAGCATTACTTTTTGACTTAACCTTTTCTATCAAGAAAGCAGTTGCTATTGAATGAATGGCTTTGAAAAGTTCATGAAAAAAATGAAATTTAATGATAATGAAATTTTTTCTAGGAACTTTTTGAAGCCTCCTTGTATGTCAGAGTAAATTTGAGCTCCGTAGTGGTTGCAAATCTATGATCTTTTAGAAGCAGATCATCAGGCCTTTTTTTTTCTGAGTCACCTCTGATGGAGTTTTGAACTGCCAACCTTAGTAGTCAAGCATGTAACTAATTGCTACATTCAGGCCTTTGAATTGTGGTGTTGGAGGAGAATACTAAAAGTGCTACGGGCTGCCAAAAGAACCAATAGATCTGTTTTGGAAGAAGTGCAGCCAGAGTGTTCCTTTGAAGCCAAGATGGCTAAACTTCATCTCTCATACTTTGGTCATATTGTCAAGAGGGAACAGTCACTGGAGAAGGATATCATGCTTGGTAAGATGGAGGGTCGGAGAAAAAGAGGAAGACCCCCAATGAGATGGATTGGCCAGGTGTCAGCATTGATGGACTCAAGTGTGACAATGGTAGTGAGGTTGGCCCAGGATTGGACATTGCTTCGTTCTGCTGTGCATGGGGTCGCTATGGGTTGGTTCCGACTCTATGGCACCTGACAACAACAACAACAACAACAACATTCAGGCCTCGGCAAGAAAATGCATAGATTCAAAAAGATTGTAAGACATGGGCACAGATTTCCAACAAGAAGGTTATTTTCTTACCTTTCCTTTAACTGGAAAATTCAATCTACCAGAGTGATAATTGTGATTAATAGACGATTGACTGACACCCATTTAATTTTTGTCTTTCTTTTGCATGAACTACTTTTGGTAGTATATCGACCTGTCCTTCATGCAATGGTCTGTTGGAAGCCAGGAGTGTTCTTTATGGCACTGCAGAGCTCGTTCTGTTCTGGGGGCAGTTTGCTGGCACAGAAAAAAGAGAAGTTACCGAGAACAGATGGTTCTTCTGATTTGATTCTTAGCAAAATGGGGTAATAGAGTGCTCACTAATGCATGGAATCTGTCACATCTATTCTCTTGCTTTGCTGGGAGGAATCACACAAGTAAGAAATGTCTTTTCCTTCATCTTTTCATTTCTCACTAAGCTTGTCAGGAGAAGAATTGACATTAAGGAATTCTGTGTTAAGCGTTAAGTATGTCCTCGCTTCCAAATCTAGCACTGTTTCAGGTTATAAAACCATCAAGGGAATTTGAAAAAAGGAAAGAAAGGATGTAAGCCATGTAATTATCAGGTAGTAGGAAGAATAGTGGTTTTAAGCATGTTTTTCTTAAGATTCCAAAGCTCTTGCCAAAATAAAAAGGCAAGATCCTTAATATATAGTTAATCATCCAAGAATTTTTATTAGTTGGGTTTGTAGGCAATATGTTACATTAGTTTTAAGAATCATGCTTTTCTTTTCATTTACCTTTTTATTTTTAAGCATGTACTTTTAACAGAAATACCTCCTAAATTTCCTTTTAGTGACTTTATTTGCTCTAAGTAATTGGCGAAATGTGTCCTCTGATATGTATAAAGAACCACAGGTAATCGTTCTACTTTATACAATAGGGAGGTTATATATGCTTAAGTGGGCTTACTGTTAAGTCTTAGGTTTCTCAATTTAGGAGTAATTGGAAGAAGTACAGAGAGCAAAAATATCAATTAAAAAGTTAAAGGATCTGAACTCAAGTTCAGTCCAGAAATTATCTTGCATATATACTTGGAGAGAACAAGAAGCTCAAGTTGCCATATGAAGGATTTAGATTAATATTTTTCAAAGGGAGTTCTCTAGAACACTGATATACTCATGGATGCCAAAAGTTCTTTCATGAAGATGCAGAGCCAAAGGTCACATCACAATATGATATGTCCTACTGACTCTGGCTCTGGATGCCAATGTGTACAATGGGAGTAGAAGCAAGACTTAGTGGAAGGAGCCAGAAGCTAGTCCATGGAATATTCTTTCAATCATCAAACATGCAAGTTTTAAGCAGAAGATTCAGTTTTACCTGATGCCTACTCAACACCATCAATAATATAAAACAGTGTTCAGTCAATCACACTAGAGAAATCATCCCGTGTTTTCTGTAGAGAATGATATTACACATTCATTATTGTAAATGAAGTTTCAATCATTTGAGACCAATCAAAATGAATGGTGGTGGTGGTGTGCCACAGAGTCAGTTCCAGCTCATAGCAACCCTGCATATGGTTTCTGAGGCTATAAATCTTTACCAGAGCAGAAAGCGTCATCTTTCTCCTATGGAATGGCTGGCAGTTTCCAACTGCTGTCCTTTAGGTAAGTAGTCTGACTTGTACAGTTGATTAGTAAACACATTGTGTCACCTTTCTGTGTTTGGTGATGCTTGTGGCATCTGTCAACATTTAAAAAATACAATTTATTTTGTTAAAAATATACATAGCAAAACATACACTAACTCTATAGCTTCTCCATGTACCATTTAATGACACTGATTACATTCTTCGAGTTGTGTAACCATTCTCACCCTCTTTTTCTGAGTTGTTCCACCTCTATTAACATAAAGTTACTGCCCTCTAAGGTTCCTAGGAGTCCTGGTGTGGCACTGTGGGTTAATGAGCTGGACTGCAAAGTCAGTTTGAACTGTAAGATAGGAGATTTAAGCTCACCAGCTGCTCCTTGGAAACTCTATACAGGGTCGCTATGAGTTGGAACCATCTGGCACTTAAAAACAACAGATTCCTATCTAATCTTTTGAGTTGCTGTTGTCACTTTTATTTCATAAAAGAGCACAATGCTCAAGTTTTATTTATTATTTAGTTTTAAGCAGACTTCAGGGCATATTATTTTTGTTGTTGCTTAAGATTTACAGATTATCACAGGGCTAAAGTTTGAGGGATTCATCCAGCCTTCATTGTTCCAGGAAGCCATTGAGTCCATTAGAATTTGCAATTCTGTTCTGCGTTATCCCCTTTTTGATTAGGAATCTTTTAAGGAAACTTTGACTATAGTTCTTCTGGTCTGTGACAATGGAGGCAGTTGTTCATGGAAAAAAATAGCCACATATTCCATTTCTCATTCCTATTTCTGACTGTCCTTCCTCTGTTCTTCCTGGTTAATAGAGACCAAGTGCCTTGGATGGCTTTTGCAAGCTTTTAAAAAACCCCAGGAACTACACATTGAACTAGGTAGAACAAAATCAGTAAACATCTTATTAGGCCAATTAATTGGAATGTCCCATGACACCATGACCCTAAATTTCCAAACCAGGGAATCAAATTGCATGAGGTTTTTGATTGTACATAACCAATCTCAGCAGCTGCCATTTTTGTTGTTGTAAATATATTTATCACACAGCTTTTTCCAATTCAACTTTTTACAGAAATTATAACAAGCAGTTGTGCAACCTTACCTGTAATAACTGTGATATTCTCATCACCGTTCACCTTCCCTATCACTCTCCCTTTGGCCCCTGATAACCACTGGTAACTTTGTGATCTGTACATTTTCCTTTTCTAGTCTTTTTATATGTTGTTGTTAAGCACCATCTCATAGCAACCCTGCATAGGGTTTCCAAGGAGTGGCTGGGGAATTTGAATCGCCCACCTTGCAGTTCAAACTGACCTTGCAGTCCAGTGCATTATCCCACAGTGCCACACCAGGACATTTTATAACAGCGAGGTCATGTAATATTTGTCCTTATGTGTATCTAGTAACTTATAAAAATTTAAATTTGTTGTGATTTCCATATTTAATCTAAATTCATATTCTACCTAATTTTTTATTCACTATTTTAAAACAGCCTCCTTTCTGGTTATATAAGCCTCATGTCTCCCAGAATCCAGATATGTAAACAAATTCACTGTGCTTATTTATAATGACAATTCTAAGACTTTTTTCTATGTGCAAAGGTTTGAAACACACAGTGAGGAGGGTGTTTCTCAATGTCTCTGGGGTGGCTCAGCTGTTCTGTCAATATCCTCATTGTTTTCCAAACGTCTCCTAGTAAATCTAGGGTGGATTTGGGCTCTGGCAAGGCTCATGATTAAATAGTTCATTCAATATGTGGTCTTCAATGGTGTTCAAAAGGATTCATTTAACATAATTTGTCATGTAGGAAGTACATTTTGTTAATTCAAACAAGCTAGAACAAGAATAAATCTTTCTTGGTTTTAGAGACAATAGCAGTGAATAAAATAAAATGGGAAAGAGTGTGGGGCTGAAGAACAATCCAGCCATAAATTAAAGGGGAAGTCTTGTTTGCATTGGTTATTGATGTATTTCAGCTGGATCTTATATTAACTATCGTTTGAAATAACTTTAAAACTAACAAACCATCAAAAGCCAGAGTTTGAAATTCATCATTCAGTTGCTGTTTTCCCTCAGAACATAGTGGAGTCATCGTGCTTTGATTCCCAGTTGAGTAATTTTTCTTTAGGAGTTGGTGAGAACTCAGATTCTCTTAGTACAGATATCAATCTTAATTGAGTATGCATTCTGACAAAATACAGACAATAAAGCAGAGAGGAGAGGGCAGTTAAATAGCTCTGCTTGAGTGAGGTATAACTCAGCCCTTCCTCGGTGGAGAAACCAGTGAAGTAACTATGGTGGCATTGCCATGAAAGGGAAGTGTAACTCGTTCACACAGCACAGTTTCTGGAGTCATTGCTTCAAGTTAGAACTCTGAGTTCTCCCTCATTGTTGTTGTTGTTGTTATGTGCCGTGGAGTCGGTTCCGACTCATAGCGACCCTGTACAGGGTTTCTGAGGCTGTGAATCTTTACGGGAGCAGAACGCCTCATCTTTCTCCCGTGGAAGAGCTGGTATATACCATAGTATTTGTAACACCAGATTAAGGCTGCTGTTTCCTCTTTAACTTTATATCCAAAGTCAATTAAAAGGCTATCGAATACAGTGATTAAAACAACAAATGATCTCATCTTTCCCAATTCTTGTTCCACTAAACAACCTGATTCTATTTCTTTCAACCAATTTTTTTCTTGTGTTATATTGGTCAGCATAGTGTCTGATACTGGGTAGGTACTTAAACATTATTGAGTTAATTAACATGATTATTTTATAAATATGATAACAAATATTTTGTTGATAGCAATGATAATATCAAAGAACAACAATAGCTACTGTATATTAAATGCCAACAACTTTTCATATATCTTTGAATTCTTATAGCAACGTTGAAAGTAATTACAGTTATTTCTATTTGATAGTTTAAAAAACTGAGACACAGAGAAACAAAGTAATATGTCCAAAATTATGCAGTTATGTTTATGAGCTAAGATCTTTAAAAATTTTTGGTGGTAGGTGGGATCTAAGTATCATGTTATTTCTATATTTATTATCTGTGGAATTAAATTATTTTAAACATCATAAAAGTACATTATATTTAATGTACCATATATGAGGGGACTTAAAAAAGTTCATGGAAAAATGCAATAAAAAGATAATGGAATTTTTGCATGAACTTTTTAAAGCCCCTTTGTATTTACATGTGTGTGTGCATGTAATAATAACTAAAATTATGTTGTTGTTGTTAAGTGTTGCTATTGTTAAATGTGACTGGTAAGCCTGAACCTCTGACCTTGCAGTTCAAACCGACTTTGCAGTCCAGCACATTAACTCATAGTACCACACCAGGACTCTCTCTATATGTGTGTGTATATATACATAAAATACAAACTGATTATCTGTCTCTCTTACCACATTATTAATTCTGGGAGGGTAAAATATGGCTCCTATTCGCTATTTGTTTTCCCAAAGTTTTGTGGCATCCATTGGTCTAGTAAATTCATTAGTAGACCTTAGTTTTCCTTTGAAAAGCCTTCATGGCATTTTGACCGGTGCTTGAGACTAGTAAAATGTGCTTTGATTTGAGGCAGATTAATTCAGTTTTATTTAAAGTACTTAATATCAAACAAATATTTTATGTTAAATACCATGCAGAAAAACATTGATGAGAACTGGTAATGCTCTTATTTCTAATACAAAAATGGGCATATATTAACTTCAAAAAGAAATGGATTAATTAGATGAGCTATAGCTTTGCAACCAACTGCTTATTCATTTATTCAATGTTCAGATTCTTAAAGAAGTCTCTTTATCTTATCATAGGCTCCTTTGTAAACAGAGTCTGAGTGAAAAGCTTGAAGGTCTGAAAGTAGGGGTTTATTGGGAATTATGATCCTAGGAATATAATTGAGGGAGGAAGGTAACGAACTAGGAAGAAGGAAAGCTAACACAATGAAGCCAATACAATGACTATTGTTATGGGTGACTAGTTGAGTAATATTGTAAGGGAGAATATGTCTAAGAACCATCCACCTGAATGAGTGCACTCTTATCCTCATCAGTCAAGGATGATCCCAATCATTTTATTTCCCTTGTACTTCTAAGGGGTGAGACAAAGGGGACGTAAGGGTGGTCACAACCTGCACAACCTTGATGGTTGCAGCAGTGGCTGGAATGATAGATGAAGCTAGGACTGTTTGAAAAAGTGTTTAAGAAATGTTGATATATTTGTGTAATTAAGAATGCTGTTTATCAAGACTTCCATTTAAGACCTAAAGATAAAGCAGAACATATTGAATAGGTTTAAAATGTTCACTTTTATCATCACAGTTATATGAAGAACAAACCACCAGTTTACAGGAAAGAAGTAAATATATTAAAGCGATGATACAAAAAATGTACTGACATTACCCAAATCATTCAGGTGCCAATAGCAGAAGTAATGTTAGTCTTTATCTTCTATATTAAAGTAGATTTCGCTTATGAAGGCTTTGTCATAAATAACCATTCCATGAACTTAACACTTTTTGTTTTCATCTTGGTAATATTTTTGTCTGATCATGTTTCATCAGGAAAGTCATTCAGTTGAAGTTGGTTGCATCTTTCCTTTTTTCATGGAAGTCAAAACTATCTTTTGCTGCTTCTCCATTCCTAAAATATTAACTCATACTTTGCAAGCTAATATTTAAACATAAATTTTTAATCTTATATATTAAAAGATAATATGTGGGAAACATGTGACTTCTATTTTTAAGGTAGGCTGACATGAAAACTGGGGAGGCTTTTGAAGGTGAGGGCATTACGTTGAGTTATGTTATGAGTGTGTTTTCATTTAGTAACTTAGAAGCCTTCTTGAACAGCTTTGCAGTCTAATACATGCTAGTAACCAAAATAATTTGCACTGTCTTGATTATTGGTTGTGAAATCTCTACACTGTCATTTTGAGTGGCAATCCTAAGCTAGTATTATAAGAACTTGTTCAAGTCTAGCTCCTGGTGGGCTAGATGAAACCTACCATGAAACTGTTAGACCTAAGGAGGTTATCACAGATACAAGAGAAAACAAATCCACGGAGAAAACAGTAAAAACAAGACTCATAACAACCTCAGATTTGAATGGCAATATCTGAGATAATAATAATAAAATAGATCTGTTTTATGATCAGACACTAAGAGTCAAGAATAAACAATACAAATATGAGAGGACTTCAAATAGTTCATGGGAAAATTCTATTATCTTTTAACTCCATTTTCCCTGAAACTTTTTGATGCTCCCTTATATATCATTTGTAGCTGAAGTAGTGAAATTAAAATAAAACAATTCAAGAAAAAAGAGATAATACTAAAAGCTATCAGAGGGAAACAAAAGATTGTCTGTTGCTTAGATAAATAGATTTTATATGAGGAAGAATTCATGTGGTAAGATAATAGAATACTATTGTCCAGATGTTTAGGGAAATGAAGTCTTTGGCTGGAATTTTATACACAGTTATCATTACAGAGGGAGGGAAAATGAAGATAGAACCATATATGTTAAAACATGTCTTTATATATAGCTTACTTTTCTCTTAGAAATTGAATTACACATCTACCACTCTGGTAGGAACTTCTGGTCTTGAAGTTCAAACCGATGTTTCGGTCCAGTGCATTATCCTACAGCGCCACACCAGGACTACCTATCCAATAATTTTAGTGTAAATTTAATGATAATAACAAAATTCATCTCTCTAGGTAAGGGTTCTGAAGCCTATTTTTTTCACCAACTGTCTTCCTATTGCTACATAAGCTGAGTTACTTTTCGTCTTCTTTATTTTCCTTAATTCTACCAAGTTCCTAAGGTTTTGAAAGAGAAGAAACATTTCTCTCAGCAGTGTGGAGTCAAAATTTACTTTTATCTCCCATTGTATTATCTTTCTGGAACTTAGTTGGCAAACCCCCTAAAGTTGCTAGGCCCTGCTGAGCCAAATCGAGCAGAGATCTCTGCTGGATAATGACTATTTTCTCAATTCAGCTAAAAGTATTATTATTTCCAGTCTCTGTTGAAGAGCTTTCAAGAATGAGGCTGAATGGTTTCTTGACTTTTCTCCTTTGTCTTCAAGCTTCACTAAGTAGTTACTGCCTAGGAAATGAAGCAAACCCTAAAACGAAACTAGTAATTGGTAATTTTTCTTAAGTAGGCAGCAGTGAGAAATGATTGCAACATAAGACATTTTTAGTGTGTCTTCATAATACCTTTGTTGTTGTTGCTAAATGCTGTTGAGTCAGTTCTGACTGATACGGCTCTGTATAAGATTTCCTAGGAGCAGCTGTTGAATTTGAACCATCAACCTTGTGGTTCAAACCGACCTTTCAGTGCAGTGCTTATCCTACAGTACCACACCAGGACTCCTTACATATACATATATATTTCCAATCCATGGAAAAGTGCACAAGTCACTGGAAAAACTTCATTTACTCTTTCGAATATTTTTCTTACCAATGTTCCCACTTCAGGCTCTTATGGGAGAAAGTGATTTTTCTTTGCTTGTTATGAAAGGAAATTAACCTTCAGTTTCTCAGTTTTCAGAATCTTCATAAAGAAGTGGTACACATCAGATTGCCTTATGTAACCCTTGATTTTTAATTCTTGGGAGGCAGTCCTTAAGATGATTGGGCCAGCAAAAAGCACCTCTTGAAATGTCCCTTGTCATAGGTTTTAACCTCTCACTTCTGCATCTGTTTCTATGTGAGCTCTGACTAATGAAACTATTTGGGAGCCTAGAGGCCATCACATTTGAGCTTCTCTTCATTGTCTGAAACTGGCTTGGGACACTTCTGTGGAACCCTAGATCCTGAATCAGAAAATCTAGGAAATAAATCCCTTAGTGGCTTAATTCAATTTTTTCAGAGTTAAATCAAGGAAATTTTATACCATGGAATTCCAGGGGACCCAGGAGAAAACATGATAGGCAGGCTTGGTAGGCTGCCCATTAATAAAGAAGTTGTTGGAAGATTACTGAAATTCACATTTCCAAGAGTGTGTATGGCAGCAAGGAAGTATCAAGAGTAGGAATTTGGAAAGCAGAAGAGATACATGCCAACCAATCCCGAATGGCTAGAGGAACAGAAGATACTTCTTGAAAGAAAAGACCAATGTGGGGAGAAGAGGGGGAAAAAAAAAGCAGATTGTTTGTGACATTACAGAAACCTGTGTAATTAGGAATCAATTTCTCCTATGACATCCTCAATCTTCTGTAGAGTCGTTACAATCATAGCCTGATGGCTTAAGTAATGGAGTAGAACTAAGATGGTAGGCAAGAAACAAAGCACAGACAGATAGAGCAAGAAGAAGAAAGACTGAAAATTTCTGAAAGATGTGGGCAGAGCTTTTCTGAATATTGCTTATGTCTCTGTGGAATAGGAGAGCCCAAGTTGTCATATGAGTTATCTTTTGGTTCACCAAAAGCTCTTTGAACTATTGTATGGATATTGTACAGCATAATGGAATAGATTGTCTCTCTAGGACTGAGCTAGATGTATGTAATCCCTCCATATTCTACCACATTTTGAATGAGTGGAGGCTGACTCAGGCTTGTCCTGAGACTATCATGCTGAGGTCAGAAGAAAGATATGGAAACTATTCCATGGTCAGATCTAATTTTAATTTTTCAATGAGATTAAATAACTTGGACAAATGGTTGTAGTTGTTTAAAGATGGGGCTAGAATGTAGTCCAGGTGCATCTAACATCTGCATGTGTGTTCTTTTATTGCTTCAAGGTGCCACCTGAGCTCAATGCCACATTGTTTGGTTTGTTTTTTTGTACACACTATTTTGAGACTCCAGTGGTAATTTGATAAAAATGAATGAAGGAAGGAAGGAGTTGATTTATGTTTGAGGGAAAAATGTGGGAACATGAAAAAGTGAAAACTTTCACAAAAGTTCTAACAGTGATTTCCTATATGCATTCGAACTTTTTATCCATATGCAGTATTCTTATGGTTGAACTGTTGTACATACTGAGAATAACAGCTTCTGTGCTTTCTGAGCTGAATTCACCATGTGGAGCTCTGACCACATTTGCTAAGGTCCAGAGACATGTGTTCAGTTCTTGGTTGACCATCTTCATTTTAGTGTCCTGCCTAATGCAGCATGCCATAAAATGAATTTCTCTGTTTCCTCTCAAGTCTCTACCTGTTCACTGGTAATCTCTAAAGACTTCAGTAACACAGCTTAAGGTCCTACCTTGTTTTATGGAATACTCTTTTTTACTTGCTCTCCATGTTTACTCATTGCTAAGTCCTGCTGAGTCATTTGTAAATGTTTATTCCTTTCACTCTCCCATTCCTATTGTCTCTTCTCTCATTCAGTTTCTACACCCTCTTACCTGAAGAACACTCAATGAATCCCTATATTATGCAGAATACAGATGAAACACATAACCTGAAATTCCGGGCTCTACTCATCTGCCCAAACTGCTAATTTCCAGCTAACCTTCTATGGCACATCCTTTGCTTTAGAGCAGTGCTTTATAAACTATATTCCAAAGAGTCATCGAAGATACACAAGTCATTCCCTTCTGCCCCGATACTCAGGGTATATCATCTGGGAGAGAAAATGGAGTAGGTGGACCTCTGAACAACCACTCTTGTTACAAACAGAGTAATTCTTTTTTCTTTTTTTTTTTTTTTGCATGGGGGATTTAAAATAAGTTTTTATTGACATAAACTATCCAGAGATTTGTAAAACCTGAAAAGGACTGCTTTTCCAGAAAATCAGACTCCCTGCTGTTTTCAGTTTATGCTCCAAGCCTTCTGATGTCTGGACTAGTTTGCATGCTCCCCGATATAGTTTCTATCCATGGGGATTTTGAAGTCATTATAACTGAGGAAATAGTCAAAACCATTAAAGCAAGGTAGGTGTGTGCTGTGCACAGAATGCATTTGCCAAGAGACAGAAGGTTGAAGATAGAGTTTTGAAGAACCTGCCATCTGGCTTCTAACTACCTCTCAGTTATACAACTTTCTTCAAAATATGCTTTATCGAAGTAGAGATTTATTGTTTTCTATATCCATATCCTTTTATTGCTCTTCCAGGTCTTTGTTTATGCTTTGACCTGTTCATAGAATGTTCAACACTTCATCTTAACATGAAAACAAAACAACCAAACCAATTGCTGTGGAGTCAACTCCGACTCACAGTGACCTCATGTGTGTTGGAGTGGAACTGTGCGCCACAGGGTTTTCATGACTGACTTTTCAGAAGTGGATCATCAGGCCCTTCTTCTGAGTTGCTCCTGAGGACTTGAATGTACAGTCTTTCAGCTTAGCAGCCAAGCGTGTTAACTGCACCACCCAGGAACTACACATAGAACTCAAATTCCCTTCTCACAGAATACCTTCTGCTAAAGCCACAGCTAAATGTAGTCTCTCTCTTCCCCATATCCTTTTATTTCTTCCTCTGCTATTTATCTAGCACTTCCTGTATGTTCTAGTAGTACCTACAGAATTATTATGCTCAAGACTCATTCCCTGCGTAATACTGTGGTTTCAGAAAGGCATTAGTGAACTTTGGGTGTCCAATGCCAAACATTGTGGCTGCCTTCAAACTGGCTCATTTAAATAGTTACTTTGATGAATTATTCTCAATTATAGCTGGACTCACTCCATCAATCATATCACATTATATGGGCACAATAGCTCATATCAACTTTCTAAGGACTCTTGGAGCAGCTAATTTAATTCCCTTTGGTTGTGAGGACAATCTTTTGCAGTGAGCCACACATTCATTCTAAAGCAATAAAACTCTCCCACCAGCTATATTTATAGCATGGTCAGTGAGGAACATACGTTCCCATGAGTGTTGATAAGACTTCAGAGAAGAAGTGGACATTATTAAAAAGCTTTTCAAGGCTTATGCCAGTCTCTTTTGGAGACAATGATTTGTACTTCATTCTAAGGATGTAATTTCTCTTTCTTTTTGGCATAAGATTTATATCTGATTCTACCTACTAAATTATCTTTGCCAAGCTTACGTTTTTCTCACTCTGCAAAGGGACTAAACATTTTGTAACATAATTCTTATTTTTCCATTTTAAGAAAGGAAGCTGATGATCATACTGTTGTTCTTGTCAGTGTCTGAGAGACAGAGGCTATGTTAGAGCATGCTCTGACAAAGAAAAATAATCACAGGGTGTGCGGTGTAACAATAATTACATAAAAATATTACCAGTGGAACAAGGATGATATCAGCTCCTGAAAATAATGATATAAATTTACTTCTTCAACTAAGGAAAAGTTAACGCAAATAATTAAGAACAACTTTTCTGCTTTGGGAAATCAATCATTTAAGAGAGATTTAAAAAATCACTGTTCTAATAATTGATTTACCTATACAGGGAGGTGATTTTAGTTGCAAAGAATCTAATGTTTACAGCGGGTTTTAACATTGGCCATACCTTAGAAATCAGTCAGCAGATATTTATCACGTATCTATTAAGTGTCAGACATAGGACAAACCTAGATGTGGACCTTCATTCGGACAACAAAATCAATAGACTGTGAACCCCTCAAAATCATTTATCTAGTATTTATCAAGTTTTTATAACATTCCAAGTACTATCTGGTCTCTAGTTGGTAAATCTTTAGAAGAGCAAAAATTACTAGATGATGTGCCCTTAAGGGAAGATATTTTAAAAATTCATCAATAAACATCAAGTCTACTATATGCTAGGCACAAAACAAACTGTTAAACATCTATGACACACCCCCATTCAAGGAAGATGTGTGAACAGATCCTTTATACTATCTATTTTACAGAGTTTGGGTATTAACTGTGAAGAGTGAGTGCCTCACAACATTTTTATTCTTATGCAGAGTCACAAGAGAAAATACATTCCCTCATCTCTTCACTCCGTATCTTCCTTAAAATGACCCTTGATAAAAAATGCTTGAATGTCACCACTCTTCTATAATCATTGTTTATGACCATAACTTTAAATAGCATACACGAACAGTCCACTGAGATCCTTCAGCACCTAGAACTAGAAGATATATATATATATATATATATATATATATATATATATATATGTATGTATTTCCATCAAATGTCTCTTTAACCCTTAATTTTATCACATTACCATAACAATTATCATTTTTACCAATAACACTTATTTAGAGGTTCTATGCCAAATCCTATAAATGAAAAGAATTCTTGTTAACCCTTATTTTTCTCATTAAATCTAGGTTTCTAATCTCAGCCTTCTTCCTATCCCACATTTATAAGCCTATGTTGATGCCTTCCATATATGTATCCAGCATGTCTAATTATCCAGCATCTGGTTATCCTAAAGGTGTCTTAAACTGATCTTATCCAGTGTTTAAGTTATTTCTCTCCTGCTCAAACTTGTAGCTTCTCTATTCCCAATCTTTTTAATACCACCATCTGGTCTTCTAAATTTTTCTTCTAACTCCCATCCTAACTAATCAATAAAAAGACATGTCATTTCTATCTTATAAGTTTTTCTAATTCTAACCCTGTCTTAATTTAGACTCTTTCTATCTCCTCCCAATCTTATGAATTTTCTCCTTGTCACATTTGCTCTTCAAGCTCTATTATTTCTAATGGTTTCTTTCTGGAAAAAAAAAAAATTAAAAGTTATTGTAGTACCCTTCTTTCTCTTTCTTAAAGTTCCCTCCTGATTCAACAGTGATATAGAAAAAAACTTGCAATTGTTTTTGCAACATATAAAATTCCACCTTTCCTTCTATTTCCCAACTGCACCATTTTTTTCTGACAAGATTTTGGCAAGGAAGGTCAGCCTTCTGTCTGGAAAATTCCTGCTTATAGTTTAAAATGCATTTAAGGCAATGCATTCCTTTCCTAGTCATTTCTGAATGCCCTTAGGACCAATCAGCTGCCTCTTTCCCCTTCTTTTTGTTATATCACAAATAACTCCACCTTTTTCTGCATTACTTGCCACCTTGATGACAGGGTTTCCAAAACTTACTAATATAAATTCTTAGTGTTCCTATACTATACCTACTCATAGTGACTCACAGAGTTTCTGAGGCTGTAAATCTTTACAGGAGCAGAAAGCCTCATCTTTCTTCCATGGAGTGGCTGGTAGTTTCGAACTGCTGACTTTGAAGTTAGCAGCTCAACTCATAACCTGCTATGCTACCAGAGCTTTCTATACCCTGCATCCTGTCTGACAAAAAGTAACTACTCCTAGTTAATCTTATAGTCCAGGAACAGAGGACCCTAGGACCATCAAGGGACAAGAATATGAGTGGAATGTGGGACCCTATCCAGAGAAGCAGCAACACTGGAGATGGTGGCAGAGATGGTGACATGGAGAGAGAGAGCAGCTGAGGAGTCTAGACTCATGGAAAGAAAAAGGTTGTGTGCTGGTGGCCAGGAGCCTGGCTTGCAGAATGTGCCCTTTGGTTGTTTAAATGATTATATATTCCTGAGGGCTTTTATGTACATCCTTCCTCCCCCCAAAAAACCCCAGAGGGACTAGAAGCAAATGCTGTTGAATGATGATGCATGGAGGAGATTGTAATCATAGCAATGAAACGATGAGTATAAAAATGATGTTCTGCCAAGTAAACTATTGCTCAATTCACAATAAAAACTAGAAAAAAAAGTAACTGCTCTTATTTGTTTGTTAAATGTATGCATGAATGACAAATAAAATACAATTAGTTGAAAACATGAATATATTCACCCTCTTTTCAGTAAGTTGTTGTTGTTGTTAAGTGCCGGTGAGTCAGTCTGACTCATAGTGACCCTACACAGGATTTCTGAGGAGCAGTTGGTAACTTTGAACCACCAACCTTGTGGTTCAAAGCAGCCTTGCTGTCCAGTACTTCCCCTGTAGCCTATGGCAAATTTTCAACTGCTTGATTGAGACACATTTATACATGAATAGCATAAAAAATAACTATTTGTTTACTGTGTTTTATCAGGTACCATACAGGTGGTACTGTATGATACTGACTGTTAAGCACAGGGTCAGCACTTCATACCCACCAGCCACTCCCGGGAGAAAGATGAAGCTTTCTGCTACTGTAAAGATCACAGTTTGGAAACCCTACACAGGGTGTCTATGAGTCAGAATTGACCCAATGGATGTAGGCTGCTGCTAAATTTAACATGTTTTCTTATCTCAATCATTCACCACAATTATCTTGAGAGAGAAATTTTTATATCAATTTTACAAATGATGAAACTAAACTTCAAAGAGGTTAATTTGGCTGCAGGGCCCATTTCCTAATTGCAATTTATCTTCATATTTAAGTTCTATAGACTGTGCCCAATGATTTGTTATTTGCCTGTGAGTGATTGTTATTGAGAAGAGTGATGAACTTATATGAAATGTTGACACTGTGAAAAACATATGTTAAGCTTAAATACCAACAGCAACTGCAGGAAGACTGCATGTGAAATCCTCAAGCCTTAAAGTATGAAGGTATCATTGGAGGAAGCAAAATGGAGACTTTGAAATGCAATTTAGCAGGGAAGTATTACTGATGTTTTCCACATGTGATGAACCTGTGCACTGCTGGTGCTTTTTCTTTGTTCATGGTTTTTTTTTATGAAAAAGCTCAAAATTCTCAAACCAGCCTTTTTCTTCTTTGATCACCTGAGTTAGGTTCCCTATAGCACAAAACTGTGACTTAATTACTTAAGCAACGGGTTCCTCTAATTTCCCTTGGAAGATAGTTTCCCAATCTAATTGTTTTCTAAGCTTTGCCTTTTCCCCTGGTGGTCAGTCTGCATTCTCCTTACCTTAATTTTGTCTCTTTATATGTCTGTTATAATTATCCCCACTAGGGAAGTGCATTCCTGCTTGAATTTTTCCCCCTAAAAACAACAGAGAAAGGTAATCAGATAATATTCTAGTCTGTCGTTTGGCTGAGAAAGTGTTGTATACCTTACCCTGATTTTATCCTTGGAGTCAGTTTTTCCTATTTTTTCCTTACTTTGTTGTTGTTGTTAAGTGCTGTTGAGTCAGGTCCAACTCATAATGACTCTCTAGAGTTTCTGAGGAGCAGCTAGTGGATTTGAACTTCTGACCTTGTGGTTTGCAGTCCATTGTTGATCTTACAGTGCCACACCCAGAGTCCATTTTCCTTGCCTACCTTTTCCTGATTTTGCTTTTATCCACACAAGAGAGCAAACCTCTGCACAACTATGTTTGAATCTGTTACAAATAACCAAGCACAAAATCAACAGAATCTCCAAATCAGCATATTTTTTAGACATCAAATGATCAAATTATGAAATAAAACTATTAATTTCTTTCTGCCTTCCTTTGTCTCTGGAGCTTCATTCAGAAGGTAGAAAAGCCTGATTTTAAAATCTCATATATTGTTTGCTTTCTTCTACTTTTCAATGTTAGGCTGTTGGGATGAACAATCAGAAGGGTTGTGGTGGTGGTTGTTAGCACTCATTGAATCAACCCTCCACTTATGGAAACCCATGCATAGCAGAATCTAACGCTGCCTGGTCCTGAGCCATCTCGATAAGTGGCTGCTGATTATCTGGTTGTGAATGATCTAAAGGTTTTCATTGCTTGATATTTGGAAGTACACAGCCAGGACTTTCTTCACCTGGAAGCACTGCTGAAAACTATTCAGCTTAATTGTAAGCCTTCTATGACAACACGTGGGGGCTGTACATGAAATACATGACTGGCAATTAAATCTGGGTTTCCTTCCTGGAAGGTGACAATTCTTTTACTAAACCATCACTGAACCACTGTCCTTCCCCTTCTCCCCAGGAGTGCTGAGTCCTATTTTTTGTTAAGTCTTACTGTTTGGCCAGGGATAGACTACTACATCTCTCTGCAAGTCACCATAAGGGTGGTCCTTTGCTCTTTAACTTAAAATGGGAAAAACCTGTTTTATCTGAGTAACTCCCGAATGCTGGGTAGCTTTTGGTCCTTACTCAGGATAGATTATTAGCCACCTGTCCACCTTTACATCAGATTTTGGGGTTTCTAATTGTCTTCCATATAAACTTCTTCCCTATTTATTTGAGAGGAGTCCTGGTGTGTCACTGTAGGATAAGCACTGGTCTGCTAACTGCAATATTGAGGTTCAAGTCTACTAGCTGCTTTTTGGAAAACTTTTACAGGGTCATTATGAGTCAGAACCGACTAGATAGCATTTAATGACAATAATTGATTTGAGAACAGGCTCCTGGACACAATACCCATTCATACTTATCTTCATATAAGTTTTCTTAAAATATTCCTTTGACATCTGTCAGTACATTTGATGTGCCTTGTGTGCTCTGAATTGTAGCAATTGTGCATCTTGATATGTACTGTACAGAATAAATTCTCTTATTAATGCAGACTGCCTCTGAGGGCACCTTGAAGTTTCTTCACTTGGAGTTTGAAGATATGGATTCAAGCTTCAGCCATGCTTTTCATGTCTTTAATTGCTTATGCAACTGTTTAGCTTCTAAGAAGTTCAGTTTCTGCAAGTGTGAAATGGGAGTTATAACAATGCCTGCTTCATATATTTAATTGAAGGATAGTCCAGGCCAAATGCTTCCAAAACTGTAAAAGGGTTATGTAATTATTTGAAAGTACATATCCTGGGGAAAAAGAACATCGATCCATTCAGAATGGAATACAAATAATACTTTATTGTCTAACACAAATTTATGATTCTTAGATGCTAAGGATTTCCATAGGGGTTAGGGTCAACATTCCTTCCTAATGGTATATGGTATTTAGGCACATTTCATATTCATATACTTCATGAGTACAAATGGGATTGATTATAATATTGGTCTTGTTAGTACAAGATTATAGTTGTTTCTTTCTTAAACTATTCTTCTAACAAAAGCATGTTTTAGTGTTTTGTTTCTTTTTCCTAGATATTTTGACTTGTTCATCTTTTACATTGCTGCACATTCTGAGAGAAGACAGATCATCAACATAAAAACTTTTGTGCTGTTGCTTTTAGCATCCACGGAATTGCATAATAATAATAACAACAACAGTGTTTTCATTTCTATATCATGAACTATGTAAAGCACACTACCACAAGTTTCTCTATTAAAAGGTTGGCAGCTGATAATTTGTTTTAGGTTAATTTATTTTTCTCAACAAATTTACTTTGAAGTATGCAAACATTTGGCATGTGATGCTGCAGTATTATTCATGATTGTAGCTGAACTGTCCATTTTTTTTTTTTTTTGCTATTGCTATTCATTTAGCATTTATTTCAGATTCAGATGTCTACTTGTCTTTATATATGATGGATACTTTCTCCAATACAATCAATCTTTCGAAAGATATTCTTTCTCAGATTTATTCTGCTAGAAATATCACATTGTACCTCAGAAAAGTGGTGTATTTGATCTTAATTGGTTATGTTCTTTTTTGTTACAATCACAGGTGGGGGTGGGCTTAGAAAAGTCATTTTATCAGTGCTTTGCCTTTAGGCAAGAAAGAGCAAACAGAACCATTTATAGGATCTATGCAGAGAGATAGGATTCCTGATGTGGCACTGTAGGATAAGCACTTGACTGCAAATCACAAGACCAACAGTTTAACCCACCAACCAGTCCTCGAATCCCTATACTGAGCCACTATGGTTGGAAACAACTTGAAGCACTTGATAACAACAAATGCAGAGATTAATGCAAAATAAATAAATAAATAAATAAAGGGTGATTCTACTATTTTTGGAATATCACTTTTTGAAGCTTATTTCATTAATGAAAAGCCTGGTTTTTCATTAATGAAATAAGATATACTTATGCATTATTGTCATGACTAAGGTTTGGCTCAAGAGTCCTGGTGTGGCACTGTAGAATGGTGTGCTGGACCACAAGTTCAGTATGAACCACGAGTTTGGCAGTTCAAACCCACCAGCTGTCTCTCAGAAACCCTATACAGGGTCACTATGGGTCCGAACTGACATGTTAACTAACAACAAGGTTTGGCCCAGCCTTCGGATTATTTCTTAGAATTCCTTTAGATTTTGATATTTTGTTTGTTTTTACTCTATAGTGGTTCAGAAGAAACTAGTTACTTTGGGGCCACTAGAGAACCAGAACTAGTAATATGTGTGTGTGTGTTGTTAAGTGTCATTGAGTCAGTTCTGACTCATAACAAATCTATGTACAAAAGAACAAAACACTGACTGAGCCTGCACCGGCACCAGCACCAGCTTCACAATTGTTGCGATGCCCGAGCCTATGGTTCCAGACTCTGGGTCCATCCTTCTAGTCAAAGATCTTTATATTTTTCACAGACCCTCTAATTTACCAAGAATGATGTCCTTCTCATGTTAAATACATGAGATGAAGTATGATCATTCTCACTTTTAAGGAGCATTCTGTAGTACTTCTTCCAACATAGATATGTTCATTCTTTTGGCAGTCCATGATCTATTCAATATTCTTCATCAACACTGTAATTCAAAGGCATCAGTTTTTCCTCCATCTTTCATGTTCAATGTCCAGCTTTCATATGCATGTGAGGTGATTGAAAATACCATGGTTTGGATCAGGAGCAACTTAGTCCTCAAAGTGATGCCTTTGCTTTTTAACACTTTAAATAGGTCTTTTGCAGCAGATTTTTCCCAATGCAATATATTGTTTGATTACTTGTTTTCTGCTTCCATGGGTGTTGATTGTAAAATGTTGAGATGTAATCTATACTGAAGACTATAGTTTTTTATCTTCATCAGTAAATTTCTTGAGTTATCTTTGCTTTCATCAAGCAAGGTTTTGTTGTCTACATATTGCAGGTTGTTAATGAGTCTTCCTTCAATCCTAATGTCACATTCTTCTTCATATAATCTAGTTTCTTACATTATTTTTCAGTATATAGACAGAAAAAGTGTGGTAAAAGATTAAAACCCTGGTGCACACCTTTTTTTTTTTTTTAAATCATTCAGTATCCCCTTGTTCTGTTTGAATGAATGACTTTTGTTCTATGTATGGGTTCTACATGAACACAAATAAGTATTCTGGAATTCCCATTCTTCACAATGTTATCCATAATTTGTTATGATTCACACCATTGAATGCCTTTGTATGCCCAATAAAGTCCAACTAAACATCTTTCTGATATTCTCTGCTTTCAGCTATGATAGTCCTTGGTCCTTGTCTTCTTCTGGAGTCCTAGTTTGGCATTGTAAGATAAACACTGGACAGTTAATTGCAAAGTCATGGTTTTAAACCACCAGCTACTCCCTGGGAACCCTATTCAGGTTCATTATGAGTCAGAACTTACTAGATAGCACACAACAATAACAACAACAGTACCATTGTACTTCAAGCTACATATTGAAATGTGCTTTTATTTTTTTTGACGAAGAAAAATGAAAACAGAATTTAATAGCATGCTTCGTCATTTTTCCATTGTTTACAATAAATGAAACTAAAACAAAAAGAAGATAAAACAGTTGTTTTCATGAGACATGAAATTGATTTTCCTGTAAGTCTTTAGTCTTACTAAGAAGGATTTTATCCTAGGTAGCGCTATGGCTCTAGTTATACATGACATTATTCATGAATGCCATACTTGATACATTGTTTGAATATTGACTTTATTATTAATCATTTAGAAAATCATCATTGGTGGTCCTAAGGTATTCAAAGGGATTATTTTCATATTTCAAGAACCTTATTTAAAAAATTTTAATGCACATTTTTCTTGGTGAAATTTTATTATTTCTTTTTAAAAACTAAACCTTTTTTTGTAAATTGAGTGAAGACTTGTAGAGCAGATAACCAGTTTACACTAATCAAATTATACACTTTATTTCATGCAATGATTACAATCCCCTTCATGTAACTACTGTTATCTCATTTTGTCTGTGTGATTCTTATTTCCATTTCATCCTCCTTCCCAACCCTTCTGAACTTTGTCTTTAGGTAAATGTTGCCCTTTGGATCTTGAATGGTTGATCATTCCACAGTGAGCATACCTTTCTAGTGTTGTTGTCCCGTCTAGATACGTATGAACCTTTTGGCTGACAACTGAGTCACAGGTGAGTTCAGTTCCAGACCTAAAGGGTGATCGAGGGCCATTACATGGGGCACAATTAGAAAACTTCTTTGACAATATGAAACATCTTGAGGAAATGAATTGTTGAAATGTTCATGGTTGAAATATTCTTTTAAAAGATGACAGTGACACCATTCCTTTTGAAGTTGTCATTGCTGGCATAGTAAACGGTATTCAAAATGGTGAACACCACTAATGAATAAGGATATTGATCTTTATGGATTCATTTTATTTGATGACTTCCAATTTTTTTGAAGTTTTTA
>NW_006408592.1:80230-81769 GCF_000296735.1 Chrysochloris asiatica | reverse complement strand
TCACAACTTCATTGCTGTTTTTTCCACTTTCCTGTATCGGTGACCAACGTGATCAGCAGCAGGACCATATGCCTGCTAGTGTATTCCATCTGTGTTTCAGTCTTGGAAGGGGGTTTGCCTTGAGGGGACCTGCCCACTTGCCTTGATGGCTCCCTGGGGAACAACTTGCTTGTTCTTGTAGTAGTCAATGGACTGCTCTTATTTTTGTTTTTCTGATGGTCTTTCTTTCAAGAAGTATCTTCTGTTCTTCTAGCTGCTCCAGCCTAGTCTGCTTGTCCTTTCATGTGGGAATGTCCCACCTCAGAAGATTCTGGATGAGGATCAGGTTCCACCTCTGGTCTTGTGCAATGCAAAGACTCTGCAGGGAGCCTCCTTCACTGGGCAACTTCTAGCCACAGTTTAATTATTCCAAACAGTTATAGGCTGAAGATGGACTTAACATGCTTTCTCTGGTGATGTTTCTGGCTATTCTTCTCTCTCCCCTTCAAGTGTCTATTTTACAATAGTAGGCAAGGGAAACCAAGATTCAACAGACAGCCAAGCATCTTAACATCATTTCCCAACTTTTACCCATTCAAACCATGCCTCAATCTTTGTATCCAAAAGCCCTGTTGTTCCACTGTTGTGCTTAGATCATTATTTACTTCTGTTCCATTTAGCACATGTAAACTTGCCTAGCTATTCTCCCATCCACCTTATTTTTCCTTTCCCCTTTCCCTTCCAGCATATTGCCCCCCACCCCAGCACCAAACTATCCTCTGTCTATTCCATGTGTTCTACTATCTTGTGCCTATTCCCTACTCTGTGCTCCAACTTCCCCTCCCTCCCTCTCACCACACCCCATATACCCTGGTAACCAACAGAAAAATAAAAAAATAAAAGATAAAATTGTTTTTTTCCCATTTTAGTGTGGGTGCTTTTTCGTAATCTTTTACAATAATTCCGTATGTCTCCTTTTGAGACTGACTGATTTCACTCAACATAATGTCCTCAAGTTTCATCCATGTTATGCAGTGTCTTGCTGCTTCCTTGTTATTCTTCAGGGTAGCGTAGTATTCCATTGTACATATGTACCAAAGTTTGTTTATCCATTCTTCCATAGATAGGCACTTAGGCTGTCTCCATATTTTTGTTATTATAAATAATTTACTGCTATGAACATTGATGTGTATATATCTACTCGCGTTATGGCTTGTATTTCTTGTGGGTAAATGCCAAGTAGAGGGATTGCTTCTGAGTAAGCGCCATATTGTTTTCCAGAGTGGTTGGACTATTTTGCAATCCCACCAGCAATGTAGGAGGGTCCCAGACTCTCCACATCCTTGCCAGCATTTATTGTCCTCTACTTTTTTCATTTGTGCTATTATTGCTGGTGTAAGATGATAGCTCAGTGTTGTTTTGATTTGCATTTCTCTAATGGAGTCCTGGTGTGGCACTGTGGTTTAATGCACCAGACAGCAAAGCCATTTGAACTGCAAGGTCGGTGGTTCAAGCTCACTGGCTGCTCCTCAGAAACCTTATATAGGGTCACTATGGATC
>NW_006408592.1:68715-69516 GCF_000296735.1 Chrysochloris asiatica | reverse complement strand
ACTATAGAAGAATGTATGCTTTTGAGTTGTGGTTTTGGAGGAGAATATTGAAAGTGCCATGGGCTGCCAAAAGAACCAATAGATCCGTTTTGGAAGGGCAGCCAGAGTGCTCCTTGGAGGCCAAGATGGCCAAACTTCATCTCTCATACTTTGGACATATTGTCAGAAGGAAACTGTCGCTGGAGAAGGATATCATGTTTGGTAAGGGTCAGAAAAAAAAGAGGAAGACCCCCCAACCAGATGGATTGGCCAAGTGGCAGCATCGATGGACTCAAGTGTGGCAACAGTAGTGAAGTTGGCCTAGGATCGGGCAGTCTTTCGTTGTGCTGTACATATATATGGTCACTGTGAGTCGGTATTGACTCGATGGCACCTAACAACAACAACCTAGTTCCAGGGAAGAATGGAAATAATGATGACCATTTTAGTAAGAAAGAGGGAATTGCATTCAGTTTGTTTGATTGCTTGTTGTAACACATGTGATATTAGGCAGTCTCCTATTTGAAATACAGTGTTAAAATTTTACACACACACATACATACATGAGGGGCCTTCAAAACCTTTGTGGAAAACTTCGATTATCTTCAAATCTGTTTTTCCACTAACTTTCTGAAGCCCCCTCCTATATCAGAGTGGTGTTAATTAAATGTGTTAACACATCTAAAAGATTTAGAACAATGTATGACATGTTGTTGTTGTTAAGTGCCGTTGAGTCAATTCCGACCCTTAGCGACCCTGTATAGGGTTTCCGAGGAGCAGCTGGTGAGCTTGAACCGCCGACCTTGCAGTTCAAATGGCTTT
>NW_006408592.1:62227-68615 GCF_000296735.1 Chrysochloris asiatica | reverse complement strand
TTCTATAGTTTTTCTGTTTCCGATCTCATTTATGTCTGCTCTAATCTTTATTATTTCTTTTCTTTTGGTGGCTCTAGGTTCCCTCTGTTGGCCAGTTTCTAATTGTTGGAAATGATGTGTTAATTTTGGTTCTTTCCTCTTTTGGATGTGTGCATTGATCGCAATAAATTGTCCTCTCAGCACTGCTTTCACCTGTTCCAAAGATTTTGGTATGTTGTTTTCATTCTCAGTTGTTTCTAGGAACTTTCTGAATTCATGTTTAATTTATTCTATTTTCCAGTCGCTCTTCAGCTGGGTGTTATTCAGTGTCCATGTACTAAACTTTATTTCCCTGGTCTTCTTATTGTTGATTTCTAATTTTATGTCATTGTGATCTGAAAAGATGCTTTGTAGTATTTTAATGTTTGCAAATTTATGGAGGCTTGCTTTGTGACTTATCACATGGTCAATTCTGGAGACTGTCCCATGTGCACTGGAGTAGAATGTATATCGTGCTATTGTTGGGTTGAATGCTTTGTACACGTCTATGAGTTCAAGTTGGTTGATTGTGCTGTTTAGTTCCTCTATAGCTTTTTCAAGTCTCTTTCTGGTTGTTCTATCACTTTTCGAAAGTGGCATATTAAAACTCCCCACTATAATTTTAGAATTGTCTATTTCTTTCTTCAATTTTAGTAGGGTTTGCTTTACATATCTTGGTGCTCTTTCATTTGGAGTGTAGATGTTAATTATGGTTATATCATATTGCTCAACTGACCCTTTAATCATGAGATAGTGTCCTTTGTTATTTCTAATGCTGGTTTTTGCCTTAAAGTTTATTCTATCAGAGATTAGTATTGCCACTCCTTCTTTTTTTATTATTGCTGTTAGCTTGGTATATTTTTTCACATTCTTTAACTTTAAGTCTGGTTTTGTCTTTGTGTGTAAGTTGTGTCTCTTGTAGGCAGCATATTGAAGGATCTTGTTTTCTTATCCACTGAGTCACTCTCTGTCCCTTCACTGGTGTATTCAATCCATTGACATTCAGTGTAATTATCGATAGGTATGGATTAACTGCTATCATTATGTTAATTTTTTTCTGATGTTGTTTGTTCCTTTGCTCTGCATGCCTTGTTTTGTTGCTTTCATGTTTTTTTGTGCTATTTCTTGTCTGTTTCTTCTTTGTTTTAATGTTTCCTTGTTCTGCTTGGATCTTCATTTTCATAGTAAGTTGTGAGGTATTAATTTTCTTTGGGGTTACCGTATAGTCTGTTAAGTTTTCCCTGTGTTTAAGACAAGCTATTGTATCCTGCTATCTACTCGACCTCCTCACTACCTGGATCTCTGTTCCTTTATTTTTCCCTTTTTTGATATTGTTAATATTTTCATTTTTGGTTGGCCTCACAGGTTCTCTGAATTCATTGCTGTAATTTTGTTCCATTCTGAACTCTGCTATCCATCAACTGAGTTCCAGGTGGTGTTGGTTGTTGTCTGTTCTTGCTGGATTTCATTCCAAAGAACTCCCTTTAGGATGTTTTGAAGCAGTAGATTTGCTTTAACAAAATATCTTAGCTTCTGTTTATCCTGGAATGTTTTGATTGTACCATCATATTTGATTGACAGTTTTGCTGTATAGACGATTCTTGGTTGGCAGCTTTTTTCTTTTAGGGTTTTATATATGTTTCCCAATTGCCTTCTTGCCTGCATGGTTTCTGCTGAGAAGTCAGAGCTTAATCTGATGTGCTTGCCTTTGTAGGTAACACTTCTCTTTTCCCTGGCCACTTTTAGGATTTTCTCCTTGTCTTTGATTGTGAAGAGCTTGATTATGATATGTCTTGGCGATTTTCTTTTGGGGTCTATTGTTCCTGGGGTTCTTTCAGCTTCTTGAATGTTAATCTTCTCATCCTTCAAGATGTTAGGACATTTTTCTTCCAGAAGCTCTTCAACTATCCTTTCTGTGGACTTCTATGATTCTTCCTGTTCTGTAATGCCAATAATTCTTAAGTTATTCCTCTTTATGTTATCCAACATGAATCTTAGACTCTCTTCAGATTTTAATCCCTTTTTCTGGTTGTTCTTCTGTCTTAGCAGCATTGAGAGATTTTCCCTCCAGCTTGCTGGTTCTGGCTTCCATCTCTTCCATTCTGGTCCTTTGCCCTTTCAGTGTATTGTTCATTTTTGATATTTTTTTAAGCATCTGGACTTCTTTTTGCAAGTTTTGAATTGTTTCCAATGCTGTATCTGTCTTGTTTGATTGTTCCTGTAGCACTTTCCTAACTTCTTTATTTTCCTCCACCCCTTTTCAAAGCATTTGAATTTGTTTCCGTATTATTGTTCTGAATTCCTTCTCAGGAAGATCCAGAGTGATCTTCTACTGGAAAGTCTGTGTCTGCTTCCAGATCATTTGTCTCAGTTACTTTTTTCTGTTTTTGGACATGTGTTGAGATCTTTAATTGTGTTTTCTTGGACATTTTAAACAGTTATGTGAGTTTTTAATGTTTAAATGGATGTATCTTAGTTTGTTGTTAAGCATCTTCTGGTAGATATGATTTGGAGATAGGCTTCCCTTTTCATGTGTAATGCCTATCCACTGGTTTTGGCTCTTGTCCAGATGGTGGGGTACTACAGAGTATGCTTGTAGCTTGGCTATATGGGCACAGTTGCTGTCTCTTCTTGGGTAAGCTAGGAGGAGAAAGCTTCAACCCCTGGGAGCAGAGTGAGACCAGAAGGACCAAAGACAGAAACAATATAAAAGCAGAGGCAGCAACCACCAATCAAAAACAAAAATAAAATTGTGATTGACACTGTCTATTGGCCTTTGCTGTGCAAAGGGTCCCACCTAGGTAGACTTTGGGGCTGGTTCTCAGGGTCAAAATGTCATAAGAAGCAGCCTGCGAGTTTCTTCTCTGTGCCGTTGGAAAACTGTGGTTACAATGCTGGATCCTTTTGGGGTGTGCTTCCACCTGCCTGAAGGCGTCTGGGCTGTGCAGTGAGGACACGATTGGGGTGAAGAGGAAAGATATGTGAAAAATGAAAAGTGAAAGATGAAAAATCAGTCATACCTCTCCCTTCAGATGTGCAGCTCCGTGGCTTCTAGTACTACATTACTGCCTCCGCTTAGCTGTGGCCCCTCCCTCCAGTCTAAGGACTTCTTGCTGCTGGCCACCTCGGCTGGATCGGTTCAGAAATCCCTGTATTTTTGCTTCCACAGGCAGATTTCTTATCAATAGGCATGGGAAATTGGTGCCCTGGAACCTTAAACAAGATCCAAAGCTCCACAGTGTTTCTGTGGACCACTCTTTCTCAACCTTTTTTTTTTGGGGGGGGGGGGGGGGGCGGGTTTGGCAGAGGAGTTTTCACTGTCTGTCCCTGCATTCCCTGTCCCTAAACCAGAAGTCCTTGTTTTGTGATCTTGAATACCATCTCCTCAATGTAACAGCACTCTTCTCATTTCCTCCCTGTGGTTACTATTTCCATCTATCCTTTTTTTCCCTAACCTTTCCTACCTTCTGAACTTTCTCCCTGGGCAAATGCTGCACTGTTGGTTTCTGGTTGATTGTTTCAAGGGATGTGCACATTCCTGTTGCTATTGTTCTACTTATAGGCCTGTCTATTGTTTTGTTGAAAGGGCTCTGTAGGGTGAATTCAGTTCCAGGCTTGATGAGTGACTAAGAGCAACTTCCTATTTTCCTAGATTGGTGTATTCCATGTTTTGTTTATTAGTGGAACTGTTTCTTTTCAGTTTGAGTCATGTCTAATCAACAAACAAAGGTCCAGAAAGCTTTTTCTACTGGCTCATTAAGTCAACTCTACTTTGAGGAGACAGCTCTACCCCGGTTGTATTTTGAGTGCCTTTGAAACTGAGGGGCTCATCTCTGGCACTATACCAGGCAATGTTCCACTGCTACTCATAATATTTTCACTGGGGAATATTTTCAGATGTAAACCACCTAGTCTTCCTTCTAGTCTGTCTTAGTTTGGAAGATTATCCACTATGAATAATCTTGTTGGTATTTCAAATACTTGTAGCATAACTTTCAACATCTCAGCAGCCCACAAGTCATTACATTCTTACAAACTGACAGACAAGTTAGCACATATATGTATGCTAGTGAAAGGTTGGAAATATTCAAATATACCCAGAGATACATGAGAAGAAAGGTCTGATATACTATAGAAAAAACAACCGGTGAAAATTCTATAGAGCACAGTTCTATTCTGACATACATGAGGGCACCATAAGTTTAAATCAACTTAATGATAACAGATTTTTTTTTTTTTTTTTACTGTATTACAAGAACTATTCTAGCCATCTTTACCCCTCATTTTTCTAAGCACATTTTTTCTTTCATAACAATCCTATGATGGATTATTACTATTATCTCTTTTTTTTTTGTAGGTGAACAACTTTATACTCAAATTGGTTAATTAAACTGTATAAGGCTATCCATGGCTAGTAAGTGGCAGAGACCAGAATTTGGTTAGAGAGTCCATGAGTTTTTGGTATAGATCCACTAATGCCATGTTTTAACTGACGTATTAAAATATAGTTTACAGCATCAGGGATAGAACACTCTTTGAAACTAATGGCAATATCTTGCAATTTTTTTCTATACTAATATATCCCTCTTTCCATCCTTGGCATACTGAACACAGAGCAAATACATGATAGGATTCCAAGAAATGTCTAATAATTAATTGATGGGAAGATCAAGGCTGTCCTCAGGAGAGCCAGATTCCAGGGTGGCTATCTTCTTCTACCTAGCCACCACCTAGCAGATGGTAAAATTGACAAAAAGCCAACTGTGAGCAGAATCACTTTCCAGAAAATCTGTCATGCAGGAAAGCCACATGCTGTGTGCAAGAAAAATGTAAGTGCCAGTCAAACTGGAAAGAGCTGTGTTAGGGCTAGAAAACTTTGTAATTAAGAAAAGAAAGTTTTTGTTTTTAGTTTTGTGAAAATTTCTTCAGATTATGTTTTTAAGAGACTGTGAGCTTCTTGAAAAAGAGGCTATATTTTGACAATTTTTTAAAGCACTGGCATGACTCAAAATATGCCAGGCATAGTTCAAACCCTTATATATTTTCATTTATTTAACCTATATTATTGATTGATTACTGTGAGGTAGGATCTCCTCTAGGAACTTGGGATATATCTGTAAATAAAATAGACAAAAATTTCTGTCTCCATGGAAAGGGAAGACAGATAATGAATTCATGGGCAATATATTTAATAAATGACTAAACTACATGGTGTACTAAGAGGGATATGTGCTATGTAGAAAAGACATACAGTGGGGGTATGTAGGTAGAGGGTGCCAGACTAGGAGAAAGTTCAGATGTTATATTCTAATAGTTGTTGACTTCCTTGATAGAGAACATATAGCAAAGACATGAAGGACTTCCTTGATAAAGAACATATAGCAAAGACATGAACTCAACAGAGTCTTATGAGTCTTTGTAAAGATTTGTTCTCATTGGATTTTACTTGACTATTGGGATAATCCCTGAGGATATTAATATAGTATTATTATTCTTGGCTTATGATGAAGAAAGGAGTCCTTATGGCTCAATAGTTAGGCTAATGAGTAAAAGGTCAGTGGTTCAAATCTCCAGTGCCTGTCCAACAGAAAAAAACCTAATGATTTGCTCCTGTAAAGATTACAGCCTAGAAAAAGATTACAGACCCCCTACTGGACAATTCTACTCTGTCCTATAGGGCCACACACTATGAGTTGAAATTGACTCAATGGCACACCGCATCAACAGCAGAGATGAAGAAACTACAGCCCAGAGAGAGAAAGGGGGGCCAATTGAGCTGTTTATAGTTCCACAGTATGCAATTCAATGGAATTTTGATTTCAGAAGTTGAGTCATCACAAAAAAGTAGGGAAATTCTCCTTATTTAAAGTTTTGTCTAATACATAATAGTGATTCAAGTAGTGTTGGGTAAAAGAAAAGTAAACTTTTAAGTATTCTATTTAAGTGGTCTTTTTCCATGCTAAGCTCTTTTCTCAGGTTCACTCTGTAAGAATCTTTAATTTGAAACCTAATATAGATCCCCACCACTAGTCTGTCAGTTTGTAGTACTGTGGTGGCTTGTGAGTTGCTGTGATTCTGAAAGCTATGCCACCGGTATTTTAAATACCATCAGGTTCACCCATGGTGGACAGGATTCAGATGGACTTCCAAACAAAGACAGACTAGGAAGGAGGAGTGATGAACTACTTCTGAATATTTTAGTCACTGAAAATCTTATGAATAGCAGAGAAACAGTGTCAGACATAGTGCCAGAAAATGAGCCCCTTAGGTTGGAAGGCACTCTGTATGTGACTGGGGAAGAGCTGCCTCCACAAAGTAAAGTTTACTGTGATGATATAAATGGAATAAAGCCCATGGAAGAAAAGCCTGT
>NW_006408592.1:53841-59097 GCF_000296735.1 Chrysochloris asiatica | reverse complement strand
GAGCTTGAACCGCCGACCTTGCAGTTCAAATGGCTTTGCAGTCTGGCGCATTAACCCACAGCGCCACACCAGGACATGTAGCAAGACTTAAAAAATGAAGCTGATAATAATAACGATGAAGCAAAGTGAGAAGAAACACAAGGAAGGTGCTTGGCTCTCAAGTCTCAATTCAATCTATATGTGTGAAAATTAAAAAGTATTGCTACAAAATCCTAGAAACTTTTATGAAACAAAAATAACAAAATGTGAAGCTTTCTTAACAAATCCCTTCATCTAGGCCCACACAGTTCTGAAGGTGGTGGTTCTATTTCTCTACCCCTTCTCAGAAGAATTTTGTGCTGTTCGATTTACACTACCTATAAATGACAGTTTGGGTATCCTTGAAGGACTGGGATCATTTTTCTTTTAAATGTTCTTTGATTATGGGAACAAAAAAAAATTTGAAGGGGTAAGATCAACTCTGTAGGGTAGATTGGATAAGGTTTCCCAGTGAAATTCTCCTAGGACAGTTCTTTTTACTCTCAGAGGAGGTCCAGGTGCATTGTCATGATAGAACAAAGTGTCTCAGCACAATTTTCCTGGCCTTTTTCTCACCAATACAGTTTTCAGTTTTTTAAAAACTTCATGATAAAAACCCCTGTGACTGTCTTGTGTTCTTCAAGAAAATTCATGAAAGCTGCCCCTTGGGGATCCAAAAACATAGTCACCAAAACCTTCAAAGCTGACCTTGGTACCTTGAATTTAACTGGCCCAGCACATTCCCTTTAAGAAGCCATTGTTTTTATTGGACCTTTATTTTTAAGGCAGCCTGGTTAATGTGTCAGACAGCAAAGTCGTTTGAACGGCAAGGTCGGAGGTTCAAGCTCACCAGTTTCTCCTTGAAAACCCTATATAAGGTTGCTATGGGTCAGAATAGACTCAAATGGCACTTCACAACAACAACAAGACTAAGATATGTGCTATATGGAGAGACCTCGTCTGGTGCCATCCACTGATTACAGAGACATGTGTAAACACATTTATTTAGAATAAACCCATGCATTTATGAACTGGAATCCCAGTATATTACTTTTTTTTTTTTTTAAGTTTTATTGTGAATTGACAGTTTACACGGGAGAACATCAGTTTTGCACTCATCCTATCGTATTTTATTTCATTGCAATGATTACAATCCCTTCCATGCATTATCATTTAACAGTATTAGCTTCTAACCCTTGTTTAAGAATATTTCTTAATTAAAGTCTGACTTTTTTTTTTTTTTTTTGTAAGAGAGTCATCAAGGTAAGTCCTGCTTTGAAGGTGGCTGTTTTAGGTCACTGTTGTTGTTAAGTGCCGTTGAGTCGATTCCAACCCATAGTTGATGTTTAATGAATGAGAGATGATGTCAGGCTCAGGGCTGGGGTTACCATAAGGTTTTACTGTGAGATTGTTACTCATTGCTGGTCTTAAATGTGTCTCCGGGTTTTTCAGTCTTGTGCCATTGGTGATATTATGGTCCTCCCAAACAAAATGAAAGGAAGGGAAGGAAGAGGACAATTGAGATACAGAGCAGTCTCATAAAAACAACGACAACAACAATAAAAAAACCCAGAAGTGGCAAGAGTTTTATTTTATATTTTTTACTGAAGTATGAACTCAGGTAGTAAATATAGTCATTTCAGCCAATATTTATGGAGAACTAAGCGTAGGCTAATTTCTCTGTTAGACTTTAGAGTTATGTTGTTAGTTAGGTGTTGTTCAGTCAGTGCAGACTCATAGCACTGCCTGGTCCTGCACCATCCTCACAGTTGTTGTTATTCAAGTCTGTTCTTGTAGCCCCATTGTCAGTCCACCTCTTTGAGCCTTTTCTTTTTTCTTTCCACTGGCTTTTAACTTTGCCAAACATAATGTTCTTTCCCATTAACTGTTTTCTCCTGATGACATGTCCAAAACATAGGAGATAAAGTCTTACTATGGTTGCTTCTAAGGAGCAATTCAGTGTACTTCCTCCAAAAAAGATGTTTGCACTTCTACCAGTCTACAGTATAGTCAATATTATTTGCCTGCACCATGATTCACATGCATTGATTCTTTTCTAGTCTTCCTTATTCATTGTCCAGCTTTCACATGCATATGAGGCAATAGAAAATATATTGTGTTGCTGGTGGTGGTGGTTATGTGCTCTGGAATTGGTTCCAACTCATAGCGACTCTGAATAGGGTTTCTGAGGCTGTAAATCTTTACAGAATCAGAAAGCCTCCTCTTTCTCCCACAGAACTTCTGGTAATTTTGAACTGCTGACCGTGAGAGTAGCAGCCTGACTTGTTGTTAAATGCAGCCAAGTAAGTTCTGACTCATTCTGACCCTGCATAGCATTTCTGAGGAGCAGCTGGTGGGTTTCAACCACTGATCTTGAGGTTAGAAGTCCAATGTTCATCCCACAACACCATACCAGGACACCAAGTTAGAGTTGTAGAAATTAATCAAGTGAGGTTACTGCCATTCAGAACTAATAATCGTCTGGGGGAGACAAGCATATAGATTATTGCAACCCAAAGGTCTGGGTAAGATGGAGGGTCAGAGAAAAAGAGGAAGACCCCCAATGAGATGGATCAGCCAGGTGGCATCATTGATGGCATCAAATGTGGCAGCGGTAGTGAGGTTGGCCCAGGATCGGACATTGTTTCGTTCTGCTATGCATGGGGTCACTATGAGTCGGTTCTGATTCCATGGCACTTAACAGCAACAACAACAAATGTCTGGTATCATGCTATGAACAGGTAGGGGTATAGAACAAAACAAGGCTTGTACAGTCCTCTTGGTTGTTGTCACAAAAAGATCTCAATGAACACTTTCCAGCTGTAGATCTCAGATACCATCCTTTTCACTAATGGCCTTAATTTCAGCAGACTAATCAGACATCTGAATAGTATATGTTCCTGATACTTTTGTGGTTTTCCAGAGCAAGGAAATTTATAGCATCAAAATCTAGATTTGGGCAAGTCTTTTTCAGCTTACAGCTAGAATCTAAGTATTTGGAAAAGAGACAATAGCAAAGCCAGTCTCTGTGGCTATAAAGGGATCAGCCTCTTAGACTTGTGATTTTGAGAAAATCACTTAGATGTTGGCTATGTTGGCTACTCAACTGATGTACACAGAGAGCAACAATTTCCCAGTGTGACAGGAAAAGGGACAACTCAGAGGCCCAGTTTAGCTTTGAGTATCTTTGTCAGAAATTTGGTAATTTATTCCACCTTGATTTATTGTATTTTTACTATGTGTCAGGCACAGTATTGTGTGATGGTGACATAATTGTTATCTTGGAGAAAGCCACAGATATCTTGAGTTATTTATAGAGAGCCATGTTGATTCTCTCTTCTTCCCTGCATACTTTAACAACATTAGGCTCTCCCAGCCTCCAGCTATTGGAGTCCTGGTGTGATGCTGTGGGTTAATGCGCTGGATTGCAAAGCCAGGTTTGAACTGCAAGGTTCAACTTCACCGCTGCTCCTTGGAAACCCTATACAAGGTCACTATGGATCAGAACCGACTTGACAGCACTTAACAACACAACAACCTCCAGCTATTAAAAATCAAACAGTGAGTCAGCTGTTAATGTCATAAAATATGAAAGTTGGACCAACTTTCATTCCTTAGTCTGGAAACATTATGGTCTAGTTCTTTTTCCTTGGGAAGTTGTGACTGATAATAGCTAAGGTCTTTTTGTTGATGGTCTACTGGCAGAGTTGAATCTCAGGCATACATACAAATTAGGAGTGCTCTGTTGTTTTTTCCCCTTATGTGATAAACAATTACTTTTTTTTTCTTAACTGTGGATTCTGGCAAACTAGATTGTGATATAACAGATAATAGAAAACATCTTTTTGTATTTAGAGACTTAAATAGGTTGATATTTTCTGCTAATGTCCTACTAACTAAACTGTCTGTTCAGGGAATACATTCTTTAAACTTAACTGCTTCATTCATGAACATCTGTTGAATTTGTTCTATGGTTAAAATTTAGTTCCCCTTTAATTTAATCCTATAAAAGTCCCAATTATTTCAACTAAAGTCTTGAAAGGGTTGAAAAACCTGTCTTTTGACATGATCATTATTTTGAGAACAGTTACTTTACCTATTATTTAATTGTGAGGGCCTATTTTTCCTGTAAAATACAAGGAAAAATAGCGCTTCAAAAAGTTCATAGAGACACACCTTTATCTTTTAATTCCATTTACCTCCAAATCTTTTGAGTCCCCGTGCATATTATACATATTGTAAGGATCCCTTGTGTCACAACAGTTAAAGTGCTCAGATGTTAGCTAGTGGCTCTGTAGGAGGAAGATCTAGTGATTGGTTCCCGTAAAGATTACATGGGGTTAATCTGAGTCAAAATGGACTCTGTGGCACCTGACACCAACAACCTTATACTTAGTGTAGGAAAAGACACTTGGAAATTAGTTTCAATATCACTTTGAAATCAAATTATGCTTTATTTATCACCAATGTTTTTACAGGTTATTGAGTCGATTCCAACTTATAGTGACCCTGCATAAGGTTTCTGAGGCTTTCTTTGTAGGAGCAGAAAGCCTCAACTTTGTCCCATGGAGTGGCTGGTTGACTTGAACCACCATTGACCCTATGGTTCTCAGTCTAATGCTTATCCTTTTAGTCATGATATGTATGTATGTATGTATGTATATATATGTGTATATATATATTGAGTCCTGGTGTGGCACTGTGGGTTAGTGCATCAGACTGCAGAATATTTAAACTGCGATGTCAGTGGTTCAAGCTCACCTGCTGCTCCTTGGAAACCCTATACAGGGTCACTATGGGTCAGAATCAACTCAACAGCACTTAACAACAACAACAACAATAAAAACAACTATATATATATGTATATGTATAATTTGTTGTTGTTAGGTGCCATTGAGTTGATACCGACTCATAACAACCCTATGCACAGCAGAACGAAACACTGCACAATCCTTGGCCAACCTCACTACTGTTGCCACGCTTGAGTCCATTGATGCTGCCATTTGGCTAATCCATCTGGTTGGGAGTTTTTCTCTTTTTCTCTGACCCTCCACCTTACCAAACATGATGTCCTTCTCCAGCGACTAGTCCCTCCTGACAATATGTCCAAAGTATGAGAGACGAAGTTTGACCATCTTGCTTCCAAGGAGCACTCTGGCTGCAATTCTGCCAAAACAGATTTATTGGTTCTTTTGGCAGCCCATGGCACTTTCAATATTCTCCTCCAACACCACAACT
>NW_006408592.1:49262-53277 GCF_000296735.1 Chrysochloris asiatica | reverse complement strand
CACACCTTTCTTAATTTTAAACCATTCAGTGGTCCCATGTTTTGTTCAAACAACTGCTTCTTGGTTCAGGTACAGATTCCTCATAAGCACAAAAAATGTTCTGGTATACTCATACTTTGCAATGTTGTCTATAGCTTGTCATGATCCTCACAATCGAAAGCCTTTGCGTAGTCAATAAAGCACAGGTAAACATCTTTCTGATATTCTCTGCTTTCAGCCAAGATCCATCATACATCAGCAATGATATCCCTCATTCCATGGCCTATTCTGGAACTGGCTTGAACCTCTGGAAGTTCTCTGTCAATGTATGCTTGCAGCCATTTCTGTATTACCTTTAGTAAAATTTTACTCACATGGGATATCAAAGAGATTGCCCAATGATTTCTGCATTCCGTTGGGTCAACTCTCTTTGGAATGGGCACAAATACAGATGTCTTCCAATCAGTCGGCCAGATAATTGTCTTCTGAATCTGACTCAAATTTCCGGCAGTTCTCTGTGAATGTACTCTTGCAGTCATATTTTAATGACCTTCAGCAAAATTTTACTTGATTGTGATATTAATGATATTGTTCTATGAATTTTGCATTACATTCAGTCACCTCTCTTTGGAATGGGCACTGATATAGATCTCTTCCAATCAGTTGGCCAGGTAGCTATCTTCCAGATTCCTTGGCATAAATGAGTGAGTGCCTCCAGTGCTGGGTCAGTTTGTGGAAGATTTCAATTTGCATTATGTCAATTCCTGGAGCCTTGTTTTATGCCAGTGCCTTCAGTGCACCTTGGATTTCCTTTAGTACCATTGCTTCTCGATCATACTCTTGAAATTTTTTTTGGTGCTGTAACACTTTGTGATACTTCTATCTTCTTTTGATGCTTTCTGCATCATTCAATATTTTACCCTTAAATCCCTCAAGTCAAGGTTTGAGTTTTTTCTTCAGTTCTTTCAGCTTGAGAAATGCTGACCATGTCTTCCCTTTTGCTTTGCTATGTCTTTATGCATTTCATTATAATACTTTGCTTAGTTTTTTTGAGTTGTCCTTTGACATTTTCTGTTCAGCTCTTATACTTCCTCATTTCTTAATTGCTTTAGCATGTCTACCTTGGAAAACAAATTTCAGAGTTTCTTTGGACATCCATTCTAGTGTTTTCTTTCTTTCCTCTCTTTTTAATATCCTTTTGCTTTTCTTCTGTATGATGTTCTTGATGTCACCCCACAGCTCTTCTGGACTTCCATCATTACTATCTAATGCATCAAATCTATTCTTGAGATGGTCTCTCAATTCAGGTGGAATGTTTTAAGGGTCATATTTTGGCTCATGTGAACTTGTTTTCATTTTCTTCAGCTTCAGCCTGAACTTACATAGGAGCATTTGATAGTCTGTTTAAGTCTGCACTTGAACTTGTTTTAGATGATGATATTGAGCTTTTCTACCATCTTGTCCAAATGATGTAGTTAGTTTGAATCCTGTGTCTCCCATATGTTGAGGTTCATGTCTATAGTGGCTTTTTATGTTGTTTCAATAGGTATTTGCAATGAATAAGTCATTGGTCTTGCAAAATTCTATATCATGCAATCTTCAGCACCATTTCTATCATCAAGGCCATATTTTCTAACTACTGATCCTTCCTGTTTCTTTGTTTACAACCATCATCAGTAATTGTCAACATATATTGATTGCATGTTTGATCAATTTCAGACTGAAAAAATTTGTAGAATTCTTCAATTTCATCATCACTGGCTTTTTGTGGTTGTTGCATAAACTTGAATAATATTAACTGGTTTTCCTTGTTAGCATATGGCTATCCTGTCACAGACAGCATTGTACTTGAAGAAAGATCTTGAAATGTTCATTTTGACAATGAATGCTATGCCATTCCTCTTCAATTTGTCGTTCTCAGTATAGTAAATCATGTGATTATCAGATTAAAAATGGCCGATACCAGTCCATTTCAGCTTACTAATGCCTAGAATATTGATGATTATGCATTCCATTTCATTTTTAACAACTTATAATTTTTCTAAATTCATACTTTTTTCATTCATTGTTTAAATTATTAATGGAGGCTTTCAGCTGTTTCTTCTTATTTTGAGTTCTGCCCCATGAGCAAATGAAAGTTCCAAAAGCTTTACTCTATTCACATAATTATATCCAACTCTACTTTGAGAAGTCAGCTCTTCCCCGGTCAAATGTTGAGTGCTTTCCAATCTGAGAGGCTCCTCTTCCAGCACTATATCTGAGAACATTTGTCTGCTTGTCTAATGTTTTCATCTTCAGTACTATACCTGACATTATTCCACTGCTATTCATAAGGTTTTTAAACATTCACATGCAGTCTGCCTCTCCTTTTTGCTAGTTTGTCTCAGTCTGGAAGCTCTGCTGAAACCTGTCTTCTATGAATAACTGCTGAGATTTAAAACACATGTGACATAGCTTCCAGCATCACAGCAACACTCAAGCTACTGCAGTATGACAAACTGACAGATGAGTGGTTGCAGAAGAGTGATGAGGAGTAGAAAAGACCAAGAGGTGGATAGAAGTGGGAGAAAGACCAGAGAGAACAGAGACTCTGGATGACCAACTATGACTAACTGTCTGAACAGGAAGTAACTTGATGAGACTATGAAGAAATGTTCAATCCATCTGGAGTATTTTTTAACTCAATTAGACCACTGTTTGTGTAAGACTTGGATAAACATGCTGCTGCTTGGAGTGTTTATGGATTGGAGGCTAATTTATACCACTCTCTACTCACTCACTGTGCTCATACGATGAGTTATTTTTGTTCTTTCAACACAGGGCAATCCCTTCTTCAGAGTGTCTACACTGTTTTCTTGTTCTCTCTTTCAGATCCACTCTTCCTTTAACTCTTGAAAATAATTGATTTTCTCTTATTACTTATTTGCCTCACTTAATATTATTTGCCTCAGAGACCTTCCCTGAGCAACCACGTAGGGTGAAAATTAAGTTGATGTAGCAATTAAATTGAAGACTCTGATATTCTTTCACAAGTTTCAGATTGTGAAAATCTGGGCACCCTGAGGTCATGCAGGGAACTGAGTTCTTTTCTTTCTTTCTTTTTTTTTTTTTGTGCACAGTCAAAACTGGACAATCAACTTTATACAACTTGTGCATCACATGGCACTTCCACTAATAATTTGCCAACACTGAACCATATACCGAATTACCAACTTCTAGCTACACAGAAGGCTGAGAAAATCTCCAGTTGATCTACGGATACTTTTACTCAGATGTTATTTGCACTTCACACCATACCAAAGGAAATTCCTGTGCCGTTAGAAACATGAACCTTCTTTCCTCGGGAATTATGCTTTTCTGATGTCGACATTACCTACATTCATTTCCTAATTCTGATTAATATTTACATCAATGTTTCTGGTTCAGAATTCCAGAATAAAAATTAACACAATAAAGTCTCAAGTCAAATTTCCTGAGTATCTTTAAACTTGAATTCTGATCATATCTTGCAAAATCCAGGGGACCATCCATCCATTCACTTTCAGAATTCCAGCTCTTTAGGTAACCATATTTATAACTCCTGATTACAATTTCAATACATGTATAGTACTATTGTTTTTTCTCTCCTCCAGCCAACCAAAGATGAGACTATGCAGTCCTTCTTAATGTGTGGTTTTTAGCAACCTCAACAAAGTGATCTGAGTTGGCTGTTTGCCACATGACACTTTTTGCCAAGAATGTCTTTTGGGGAAGGATGATGAAATTCATTTAGAATTTCATTGCAGGGTTTGAGGTTAGTTAGAGTTATATTAGACAATTGAAGAACATCACACTCATACTCAAGCACATTTATAAATATTTTCATACATATTGACTCAACATCTCAAATGTTGCCTTGACTATAATGTTGTTGTTGTTGTCTAGTGCTGTCAAGTTGGTTCCGACTCATAGCGACCCTGTACAGGGTTTCTGAGGCTGTAAATCTTTACAGGAGCAGAAAGCCTCATCTTTCTCCCATAGAACAGCTGGTAGTTTC
>NW_006408592.1:34701-47789 GCF_000296735.1 Chrysochloris asiatica | reverse complement strand
GATATATATATTCCAATATATATATGAATCCATGGATGTCTGAACTGGAACCTGATTACAAATACTTTTTGCTTTACCCTCATATATTTCACAACTGAGTTGGCCACAATAATAAGAGAGCTATGTAGTAGACACTTGTATGACAGATTCAATTGGGAAAAATCACCAAGTCACATTTCTGCTTCTTGGAACCTTTAAATGTTGGCTTTACCTTCTGAGTAGCAGCAAAAACAGCTCTCTTTATAAGAGGATACTAATGTTTATCTTTTTCTATGCTGTGGATGAATGTGCTGGACTGCAAAGTTGATTTGAACTGCAATTTCAATTAACAACATAACAATGCCATGCTATTCTAAGTTATTAAAATAAAAATTTAAAAAGGTAACTATTCCCCAGATAGTTCTTCTTAGATCACCTATCAACATTCATGGAAGCAGCAGTCAAGAGATCAGACCACATATTACATTAGGCAAATCTGCTGCACAGGAACTTTTTAAAGTGTTGAAGAGCAGAGATGTCAGCTTGAGGACTAAGGTGCGCCTGACCCAAGCCATGGTATTTTCAATAACCTCATATGGATGTGAAAGCTGGACAGTGAATAAGGAAGATCGTAGAAGAATTGATGCCTTTGAATTGTGGTGTTGGAGGAGAATATTAAAAGTGCCATGGACTGCCAAAAGAACCAATAGATCTGTTTTGGAAGAAGTGCAGCCAGAGTGCTCCTTGGAGGCCAAGATGGCTATACTTCGTCTCTCATACTTTGGACATATTGTCAGGAGGGAACAGTCGCTGGAGAAGGATGTCATGCTTGGTAAGATGGAGGGTCAGGGAAAAAGAGGAAGACCCCCAATGAGATGGATCAGCCAGGTGGCATCATTGATGGTGTCAAGTGTGGCAGCGGTAGTGAGGTTATCCCAGGATTGGACATTGTTTCGTTTTGCTGTGCATGGCTATAAATCGGTTCCGACTCGATGGCACCTGACAACAACAACATCCCCCAGAGACTTCCTAATGGTTCTTGGGGTTTTCTGTGATCTCTGATTTCTTTGTTCAGGGCACAGGCTGCTTCATGTCATGAATGGCTTGCAACTTCTTTTAAAATAGCAACATTTTCTTAAATATTGAATTTTTGTCTACCTTTGGATGGGCATAATTACCTAACTTATATCTGGATTCCAAATAAAACCCAAACCTATTTATGATGAAATAGAAGGTTATGTGAATCTATGGTTAAGATTTAGGCAACAGCTACTGAGCATCTAGAAGTGCATAGCAAGAGTTGCATAATACCAGATACTTTCATATATACTATCTAGTTTAATTATGTCCAAAACAATCTCAGGATAAATTATCTAAATTTTTGGATAAAAACTGCAGAACTAACCTTCTAGTTTTGGTCTAGGTAACTTTGTTTATAGTTTTAGCAATTCCCTGTAATATAATTGATTGATTATTTTCCATGAACAGCATTCTAAAAACAGGGATGCCTTACCCATTTTATCCATAATGAAGGCCCTGACACAGGGTATGGGCTCAAAACATGTCTGTTGAAAGAACAAATGAGTGAATAATGCAAGAAAACAGTCACATCTTGTACTTTTATCCTTATTTTACTAAATTTAGGGAACACCATGTGCTTCCTTGTATTGCCATCTGTTGGGATTTTATCCTACTTAAATAAGTTTGACAGTAGAGAGAAGAGCTAGAAGTAGGAGAACTGCAAGTGCTAACAAGCTTGCTAGTCACAGTTGCTTGAGTATTCATTAAAGATATAAGACTCTTGGATCAGAAACAAAGGACTTTATTACTCACTACAAAAGCACTAGCAGCATAGTTGCACTGGTTCCACAATTCCAAATCCACAGGGCTGGTAAAACATTCATGCACAGTGGGGTGCACTAAAAAATTTGGGAATTTACTGCTTTTATAGTAAATAGTAAGCAATCTTCCTCTTAGACTAGAAAGAGCACCTCATAGCATAGATCCATGTAGTGTATTACTGTATTGCATTACCTCACTTTTCAGGATTGCCAACAATTTTGAGAAGTAGCATAGTTGAAAGAATGGTCAAGTCCTTGTAATTCCCTTCAACTAGGCAAGACATCTGGAGTTTTGGTTTGCCTCTGTACGATAAGCACCGGAATGCTGCTACAAGGTCGGCTCATCAAACCCAACAACTGCTCCTTGGAAACCTCAGACAGGGTTGCTATGAGTCAGAAGTGACTGGATGACACTTAACAACAATGACAGGTAAAACATGTAGAAACTCAAGATATCCATGGCAGAGTGACTCCAACACCATGGAGCTTGAAAATACTTTAGTGTGAGGTAATTAACTTCATAGAGAGGAGAGGTTCAAACAGGTGAAATTACTTGCCCAAAGTTATAGTAATAGTCCCAGGACAGAAACCCAACCCAACCTTCAAATGACTTCATTCACCCTTTCAATGATGTCATTCTTAGCTCTCTATATTATTTTTATTAGTCATTATAGTTGTTTGATAGTTTTCAACTGCTAAGTAAGATTCTCTTACATTTTTTCTTTGTGTTATTGTTATTAAGTGTCTGTTCTTAGGCTGGTTTTCTAAAGAAGCAAAACCAGTGAGACACACACACACACACACACACACACACACACACACACACACATATATATATATAGAGAGAGAGAGAGAGAGAGAGGTTTATTATTAAGGAACTGGCTTATAATTGCAGAGTCTCAGGTTCCCAGAGGAAGAGAAAGTCTTTCCTGCATATCTATTATATTGGGAACAGGCCACATCCCAAGGAAGTATCTCTTCAATTGAATACCTGCTCATAGTCTCTCATCATAGAGTTAGCTATGCCTGTATGAGGTTTCATCACCATGGGAATAGGTACATCTCAACATTACAGTTCACCCATGTCAGCTTGAAGCCTATAAACTAAAGGCATAATCGCTACATAAAGAAAATTGTAAAGTCATACTTGCCCCTAACATGATATAACTGAAACACTTATATATCATAAATTAAGAAAGCAAAAATATTTGATTTTTTTTTGCTTTCATCTTATATGTCATAAATTAAGAAAGCAAAAATATTTGATGCATACATATAAAACAAAACAAAAAAATATATATTCATTTAAATGTCCAAAGGGCAAATTCTGCAACTCAGCTTCCTGCCTGTAGGCACACAACCTTACTCAGTCTATGTGCCTAGCATTCACAGCTGCTTTGTCTTACCACGGCCCTGCCTCTCTTGTTGCTACTTTTCCTGGTTGGCATACCATGCTCCACTCATGCTCTTCCTTCTCAATGGTACAGGGATCATCTGTTCCTGAAATGAAACATTAACTACTTCCCAATTTTAGTTTCACACCTGCTACAATTACACTTTTAACAATCACAATTAATCCTGCTAACAATTAGTCACAATTTGAAATCATAAAATCCTATCAGCATCATTCCCTCTCACCAGACCTATCTGGAAAAGAGAAAAACTAATCAGTGGGGATGTTACTTTGTCCCATCATTCTAAAACTAAGTACACTCATGAAAACTTATAAGCCAACAACTTCATGCCTTTATTATTGTTGTTGTTAAGTGTTGTGGAGTTGATTCCAACTCATAACTACCATGTATAGGGTTTCTGAGGAGTGCCTGGTGGATTTGGACCATTGACCTTGTGGTTTGAACTGACACTGTATTGTAGTCTAGTGCTTATCCTACAGTGCTACACTGGACATGCAAGTTAAGACTTTCTTTTCTGCTGGGGAGCTGGGGCTCAGGAATTATAAATAATTTCCTTGATAAAGGCATAGACTACCCCTCAACTAGTAAAGTTCTGGACGTCCTGGCCTAGTCAAATTAACATATAACTTTAACCATTACAGTGCCATTGAGTTGATTCAGCTGCATAGTGACTCTATATACAACAGAATGAAACACTGTTCAGTCCTATACCATCCTCACAACTGTAGTTACACTTAAGCCCATTACTGATGCTAGTGTGCCAGTCCATCTCCACTGGCGTCTTCCTCTTTTTTGCTGACACTCCACTTTACCAAACATGAACTCCTTCTCCAGGAAGAGGCCCCTCTTGATAAATTAGTGTTATGATCCTGTGGTGCAAGACTTCACAAAGAGCGTTCTGTGGAAGGTTGCTGCAGGAAAAAGACTTACTAGAAAATAATTTAATCCTTAAATATATTTAGGGAATTGTGCACAGTCTATCACACTTTTGGAGCTTCACAGTGAAGGGAGAGTATCTTATAAAATTTAAGAGCACAGAGTCTAGAGTCAGGGAAGTTTGGGTTCAAAGTTTGTTGCAATCACTCATTGGATTTAGGATACTGGGAAGTTTCTTAAATTTTAGGAGCCTTGGTTTAATCCTATGAAAAGCTTGGCTGTTAGATGCTGACAGTTTGGTTTTGACTTACAGAGACCCTATTTACAACGAACAGAAGACTGCCCAGTCCTGCATTATTCTCATAATTGTTGCTATGCATGAGCCTATTGTTGTAGCCACAGTGTCAATCCATCTTGTTGAGGGTCTTTCTCTTCTTCTATGACCCTCTACTTTACCAAGCATGATGTCCTTTTCCAGTGACTGAACCCTCCTGATAACATGTCCAAAGTATGTGAAGAGTATTTTGGCTGTGCATTTTCCAAGACAGAGTTGTTTGTTATTCTGGAAGCCCACGATATTCAATATTGTTCAACACCATAATTCAAAGGCATCAATTCCTCTATTGTCTTCCTTATTCATTGTACAGCTTTCACATGCATACAAGGCAATTGAAATTACCATGACTAGGTCAGGCATGTGTTCAAAGTGACACATTTTTTTTGGCAAAATGTAGATTATAAAATAATGTCTATTTCACAAATTTGTTTAAAAAATTAACTAGGTTAACATATTTAAAGTGCTCGGCATATTGTCTGAACATGAGCTCAATATGGCTTAATGAAAGTAACCATAATTAATGTATATTAAAGGCTCTGAAAAATCTGACATTAAGGAAGCCCACCTGAAATTAAATCAAAATGCATCACGTGTTTTGTGCTTGGAACATCACATTAATTTATTTTTTGCATTATTCTTCTAATATCACGTGGGCCTTTTTCTGTGAAAGTTACATTTAGAAAAATGTACCAAGGAAGCAGAAAGACTCTGCCTCTTTTACAGATAGGTAGATAAAGGAATTAAACTCCTTGAAATTGAAGCTTCATGAACAACTCCCCTAATATGCTTGGATTGCGATATAAAATGGGAAAGGTTTGGCTTTTGTGATGGTTTTAAACTCAAATTAAGTTTCTTGGCAATTTCTGAGTTCATTCTACCACCCCAATGCACTGCTATTGAGTTGATTGTGACTCATAATGACCTTGTATGGGTAGAGTAGAAGTGCTCCATTGGGTCTTCTAGGCTACTACATATTTCTCCCAAAGAGTGGCTGGTAGGTTCGAACTGCTGGCCTTATTGTTAGTAGCAGAGCACTTACCACTGTGCTACCAAGGCACCTTTTATTCCATCAAAGAGATTAATTTCATTCTATCTCATAGGGGAAATTCTTCTGACAGCAAGTTCACAGAATCTTTATGATGAGGGTATGCAGCTGATCATTTGAGCAAACGTATCCCTATGGAAGAGGAGCTCTGGTAGCATAGTGGTTACGAATCGGGCTGCGAACCTTAAGGTCAGCGGTTCGAAACTACCAGCCGCTCCGCGGGAGAAAGATGAGGCTTTCTACTCCCGTAAAGATTTACAGCCTCGGAAACCCTGTACAGGGTCGCTATGGGTCGGAACCGACTCGACGGCACTTAACAACAACAACAACAATCCCTATAGAATATTAAATACTCTCTAGACACAAATAAACTTGGAGAGATCCATGCAGCTTGTCCTCAGTGACTCAAGAGCTTTTAAACTTCTAGATTCCTGTCTGGTAATGAATAAATTTTGTAGGCCCTGAGCTCCCAGCTTTTGAGGACAATTTTCCATTTAGAAAACTCTTAGTTTGAAGGTAAAACACAAGAAAGCCTTTGTGCTTCTAAGAATCAGTCCCTTTCTGTCACTGGTATGCTGGAGTCATCTTCTTGTTGCTGTTAAGTGCCTTTGAGTTGATTCCTATTCATAGCAACCCTGCTTAAGAGTTTCTGAGGAGCGACTGGTGAGTGTGAACTGCTGACCTTGTGGTTCAAACTGACCTTGAGGTCGATTGCTTATCCTATGGTGCCATAGCTTGTACTGGCTTGAAAAAACAAACAACAACAACAACAACAAAAACAAAAACCCTTACTGTTGACTTGACTCTGACTTTTAGTAACCCCATGTATGTCAAAGGAGGACTGAGCTCTGCAAGGTTTTTGATGGTCAGTCTCTCAGAAGTTGCTTCCGGGCCTATCTTCTGAAGCACTTCTTGTGTGTTTGAACCTTTTGATTAGCGTCCGGGTTCATTAATTGTTTGCACAACCCTAGGATTCCTGTACTGATTTACAAGGGCAAACTGTGCACATATCTTACCAATCCTGTTCAATGATGTCTTTCTGGTAGCTTGACATTGACTTTGCTGGAAGTTTTTACATCATTATTATTGTTAGGTGCTATAGAGTTGGTTTCAACTCATAGCGACCCTATACACAACTGAACAAAAACCACTGCCCAGTCCTTTGCCATTCTCACAATTATTGTCACGTTTGAGCCCATTATTGTAGCTACTGTGTCACTGAAGGCCTTCCTTGTTTTCACTTCCCTTTACTTTGCTAAGCATAATGTCATTTTTCAGGGACTGGTCCCTACTAACCATATGTCCAAAGAACGAGAGGTGAAGTCCTGCTATCCTCACTTCTAAGGAGCATTCTGGCAGCACTTCGTCCAAGACAGATTTATTTGTTCTTCTGCCAGCCCATGGCACTTTCAATATTCTTCAGCAGCACTATATTTCAGAGGCATTCATCCTTCTATAGTTTTTCTTATTCATTGTCCAACTTTCACATGCGTATGAGGCAAGTGAAAATATCATAGCTTGGGTCAGGCATACCTTATTCTTTGCTCTTTGAGACTTTGTTGTTGTTGTTGTGAAGTGCCATTGAGTTGGCTCCAACCTATAGCAACCCTATATAGGGTTTTCAAGGACTGGCTGGTAAGCTTGAACCACCAACTTTGCAGTTTAAATCGACATTGCAGCCCAGAACATTAACTCACAATGCCACACCAGGACTCCTTTAAGACTTTAAGGAGGTCTTTTGTAGCAGATTTGCCTATTGCAATATGTCATTTTATTTCTTGAATGCTGCTTCCATGATCATTAATTATCGATCCAAACAAAATTAAGTCTTTGACAACTTCAATCTTTTCTCTATTTATCATGATATTATTTAATGGTCCAATTGTGAGGATTTTTATCTCCTTTACACTAAGGTACAATCCATACTGAAAGATGTGGTCTTTGATTTTCATCAGTATTCCTCTTCACTTCCAGCAAGCAAGGTACGTGATCTGATTATTACAAGTTGTTAATGAGTCTTCCTCCAATCCTGATGCCACATTCCTCTTCATATAACCCAGTTTCTTGGGTTAGTTCCTCTGCAAACAGTTTGAATAAGTATGGTGAAAGAATACAACCCTGACTCACTCCTTTCATAATTTTAAACCACTTAATATCCCTTCATCCTCTTTGAACGACTGCCTCTTGGTCTGTGTACAGATTCCTCATGAGTACAATTAAGTGGTCTGGCATTCCCGTTCTTCTCAATGTTATCCATAATTTCTTATGATCCACTTAGTCAAATGCCTTTGCATAGTAACTAAAGCACAAGTAAACATCTTTCTGGTGTTTTCTGCTTTCAGCCAAGATCCACCTGACATCAGCAATGATATCCTTGTTCCACATTCTCTTCTGAATCTGGCTAGAATTTCTGGTGGCTCCTTGTTGATGTACTGCTGCAACTGTTTTTGAATTTTGTATCATAGAAATCACCAAATGCTACAAACCAGAGCTTCCCTTACCCCAGAGCAGGTTCATCAGCATACCACTACCTTACTCCTTCATACTTTCATGAGATTCTTATCATCTTACCACACTAATATCACATTGGTTGGCTGTCTTTCCCAGTGGATTGCATAGTGAAGACAGTATTTGTGTATTTTGAATAGGCTTAACATCTAATAATCTTACATTATTAGGCATTTAGTAAAGGTTGTTTTGTCCATACATGAATGAATGATTCTCTGAATCAATCACTTATAGTAATTTATTTTTCTATGAGAAATATAAAAAGTTGTATGGGCATATGCTCTGCATTATTAAATAGAATATTGTCAGATCATTGAAGTATTTATTCTTGGATTATGTTACGGTGTCTGGAGCTCCTCCAAGGATAATTAGTATGTATCTTTATCCCTTGAGCTGGATTCCTCTGATTGCAATGGCACTGCTGTGTGAACAGTTGGTGGGAGGAAATCAGAGCTTTGTCTAATTCCTTTCGCAGACTACTACTAACCACTCCCCTTCCCTCAAAATCTGGATGGGAATTGTTCCTCCTTAGAAGGAAATTAAGGAAACTGCTTTTGACAGAATAACAAATTACTCATTTAGTCAGAATGTCTTGTGTCAGTGCAATTTCAATTAAGATCAAGTCTTAGTGTCCTAGCATCATGGTTTCATATTGCTGTTGCTCTTAATTAGATGCCCTCAAGTTGTTTCTGACTCATAGGGACCCTATGTACAGAACAAAACATTGCCCTGTTCAGCGCCAATCTCACAATCGTTGCTATGCTTGACCCGATTGCTGCTGAAATGATGCTAATCCACCTCATTAGTGCTCTCCCTCTTTTTCACTGACCCTCCACTTTACCTAGCATGATATCCTTCTCCAAGGACTAGTCCCTCCTGATGATATGTCCAAAGTATGAGAGACAAAGTCTGGCCATCCTGGCTTCCAAGGAACATTCTGACTGTACTTTGTCTAACACAGATTTGATTGTTCTTCTGGCATTCCATGGTACTTTTAATATTCTTCTCCAACACCGTAGCTGAAATGCATCAATTATTCTATGGTCTTCCTTATTCATTGTCCAACTTTCACATGCATAGGTTATTGTTGTTTTTATGCCACTGAGTTGATTCCAACTCATGGCCACCCTGTACTGGGTTTCCGAGGAACAGATGGTGGGTTTTAACTGCTGATCTTGTGGTTTGCACTCCAGTGTTGATCCGACAGTAGCACACCAGAAGAACATTGTGTGGTTATTCAAAATACCATTGCTTGGGTTAAACTCACGTTTGTCCTCAAAATGACTTCTTTGCTCATGAATACTTTTAAGAGGTCTTATACAGCAGTTCCAAGGAATTCTGGTAGTGTAATGGTCACGAATCAGGCTGCTAACCTCACAGTCAGCAGTTGGAAACTACCAGCTGTTCCACGGGAGAAAGATGATGCTTTCTGCTCCAGTAAAGATTTATAGCCTCGGAAACCCTGTACAGGGTTGCTATGAGTAGGAACCAACTCCACGACACATGACAACAACAACATACAGCAGCTTCACCTAATGTAATGTGTAGTTTGATTTCTTGACTGCTGCTTCTATGAATGTTGGCAGTGGACCCAAGTAAAATGAAGTCTTTTGACAACTAAAATCTCTTCTCTGTTTACCATTATGTTATTTATTTGTTCAGGGATGAGGATTTTTTGGTTTCTTTACATTGAGGTGCAACTCATGGCACACCCTATTCAATTGACCTGATATATTTAGTGTTTATGTTCTACCTCCTAGTTCATTGTGTAGCATTTGTGATCTTTAAAACTTGCAAGTGGCTATCCAATACACAGTTGGTCTCTACTCACCTAGAACAACAGAAGAAGAAAAGGAGTCAGGAATGTGAAGAAGATATGGAATGTGTGTCTAGCTCCCTCCATAAGAAACTGCTCCTTTTCTGTGAGATATGGAGAACTGGATAGTGTCTGGCTACAACTATTTATTTTTTAGATAAAAAATTCTATAGAAGAATTCTGACTGAAAGGGGGCAAATTGTGGAACAGAATTTCAATTCTTATGGAATCCAGACTTTCTAGAGTCATTGGAGCTGAATGAACTCTTGAAACGATTCCACTGAGATAATCTTTAAATCTTAAGTCTTAAACAAAAATGTTCTCCGAACTCTTCTTTAAATGAAAACTTGCTATTTTTCTTGTTGTAAGTACTACTGAGTCATTTCTGACTCATAACAATATTGTATAGGATCTCCAAGGAGTGACTGATGAGTTTTACCCACCAATCTTACAGTTAGCAGCTATACCAGGATTCTGAAAATACTTTAGCTTAATTAGCACAGAACTTATGCTTTGAGCATTATACTCTTTTAAATAATTATTTATATAGGATCAAATTGAAACCAGCAACTCAAACAGTCTGATAGGAAGCTTAGGAGAGAGTGAGTTTATGTTAATGGAGGAGAAACAATTTGGAAAAGAAAGATGAAAATGCTTGCACAATTTGAAGAATGTTACCAATGCCACTGAATTGTACATGCAGAAATTGTTGGAATGGTGTATTGTTGTTGTTGTGGATATTTCCAACACCTACAAAATAAACAGACATTACGGTTTAAAGATGATGCTATTGACATTTTTCATGACTTATTGTTAAGTGCTGTCAAGTCAGTTCTGGCTCATAATGACCTTGTATGGTGTTCCCAAGAAGTGGCTGGTGAGTTTGGACCACTGACCTTGTGGTTTGAACCAAGCATGTAGTCGAGTGCTTATCCTTCAGCACCATGACTAGGAACTGGCAATTTAGGGACAGAGCTGAACATAGACCCCAGTGCTTAACTCCTAATTACATTCTATTTTAGGTTGAAAAACGAAGACACAATGAACAAAGTAACTTATCCAATTATATCATTAAGGTAGATGGGTGTACTTATGGCCCTGGGAGTCATGACTCTTCCCGCGCTCAAGGCCAATGATTGCTATCATTGCTTTCTGTGATTGGTACCTGAATGCTTAGCCAATTCTGATGAAATGGAAAAGTAGCTGATAACAACCTGCAAGTATTAAAACCACTCTTTTATTCTGTGCTCACTACGGTGCCAGGCCTGTGCTAAGTAGTTTACATATATTACTGAAGCAGCACAACAACCCGATTAGGGAGGTAATTGTTTTTATTTTACAGATAAGAACACTGAGCTCCAGAGCAGTTGAGTTCGAAGTACATGTTTCTATAGTTACTGAGAAGCAAACTGGTGCTTACATCCACGTGTACCTCTTTCCAAATTGAAAGCTATTAACCAATCTAGTAATGGGCTTCCTTTTGTTGTTGTTAAGTGCACTTGAGCAGATTTTACCTCATAGTGACCCTGTATCGGGTTTCCAGAAGTGGCTGGTGGGTTTGAACTACCAACCTTGTGGTTAGCAGTCCTGTGCTTATCCTACAGTGCCCCACCAGGTCTGTTAAAGCAAAGATCCAAGGCTTATTATATATATGTACCTTCATTTTGGGAGTCCTGGTGGGACACTGTAGGATAAGCACTGGACAACTAACCTCAAGGTTGGCAGTTCAAACTCACTAGACACTTGAATCGATCACTATGAGTTGGGAAGACTTGATGGAACTTTGTAACAATAGTAAACTTAATTTTGAGGAATTAAGTGAGGTTCAAGGTCAAATATCAGTAGGGAAGTTCTTTGGAAAATTTCCATTTTCTTCTACTCTATAATTTCCTTACTTTGTATTAATCATCCTAAGAGTGCCTATAAGTATTTGAGGAGATGTGGGTGAAATGGGGAATTGTAAGGGACTGAAGACAGAGTTGGGAGCACAAATGAGGCAAAAAAATACATTGGAAGGCAGGTTATGCTCATGGGTGCTTACACCCTGTGGCTTTGTCACTGTATCAGTCAGGGTTATCCAGAGAAACGGAACTGGTAGATGTGTGTGTGTAAATATATGCATTCATAGAAAGATAGAAGTCCTGGTGTGGTGCTGTAGGATTAGCATTGGACTGCTAATTATAAGTAATTCAAACCCACCAGCCATTCCTCAGAAATCCTATACAGCATCTCTATGAGTCAGAACTGATTCAACATCACTTAACAAAATAGAAAGAGAAAGAGATTGTAAGTAATTGGTTCACATAATTATGGGGGCTGGCAAAATTTGAAATCTGTAGATTAGGTTGGCAGGCTGGAAATTTAGGCAGGAATACTATGTTATAGTCTTATGATAGATTTTTTTCTTCTTTGGGAAACCTCTATTTTTTTCTCTTAAGACATTCAAACGACTGGATGATGCCCACCTTTAGTTAATGTCAACTTATTACATGTTAATAACACCTACAAATCACTTCAGTAACATCTAGACTAGTGTTTGACAAATAAATGAATACCATAGCTAGCTAGCTGGAGTCCTGGTGCACTGTGGGTTAATGCACCAGACTGCAAAGCCATTTGAACTGCAAGGTCAGTCATTCAAACTCACCAGCTGCTCCTTGGACACCCTATACAGGGTTGCTATGGGTCAGAATAGACTCAACGACACTTAACAACAACAATGTAGGTAGCTAAAGGAGCTCTGGTAGTGTAGTGGTTATAAGTCGGCCTGCAAACTGCAAGGTCAGAGGTTCGAAACTACCAGTTGCTCCGTGGGAGAAAGATAAGGCTTTCTGCTCCCGTAAAGATTTACAGCCTTGTAAACTCTGTACAGGGTCGCTATGCGTTGGAACAAACTCCATGGCACTTAACAACAACAACAACATAGCTAGATAGAGTCCTTGTATAGTGCCACAGGATAAAAACGTGACCTCAAACATCAGTTTGAACCACAAGATGACACTTAAAAACAAAAGGAAGCCCATTATTGGATTGGTTAACAGTTTTAAATTTGGAAAAAGACGCATGTTGATGTAAGCACTAGTTTGCTTCTCAGTAACTACATAATCAGGAATTTCAAACTCAACTGCTCTGGCACTCAGTGTTCTTAGAAATGGAATAACACCTTGCTGAAAAGTGACTAGGTAAAAGAAGAAAATAAATGTGAATTCACAAACTTCCTAGAAACACACGAGAATGAAAACACAACATACCAAACATCTTTGGGACATGG